>NW_024081780.1:17979-131979 GCF_003009895.1 Hyaena hyaena | reverse complement strand
AGCATAACACCCTCAAGGTCCATCCATGTTGCTACACATGGCCAGATTTCGTTCTTTCTCATTGCCATGTAGTATTCCATCGTATAGATAAACCACATCTTCTTGATTCATTCATCAGTTGATGGACACTTGGGCTCTTTCCATGTTTTGGCTATTGTTGAGAGTGCTGCTATGAACATTCTTAAAGGTCATCTAACATCCAGTAAAAGTGTTTATGTTTTATAGAAAAAGAGCATCATGAATGGAATAGTTTATTGTTAGTCTTGCTTCCAGTGGTCCCTGCCTAAGGAGAATCCCCATTGTAAGGATATTCAGATTTAAGTTGACATCTTTCAGAACTGCAGGCACAGCACTTAGGAAGAAAAGTGATCAGTAACTGTATGGTGAGTCCTACATTTCCAAACATGTTAAGTGGCAGTAAACATGAAAATCCTTTTTCAAAGAGAGCATTTCCCCCGTCACTATTCTTTGGAAGAAAAGAGATCGATAACAAGAGCCAGTTCTTTGAAATACAATCTTATTTCCGGAAGGGCAGTGTGTCTGAAGTCCCTGTATGGCAAGTATTAAGCTCATCTGCCTGAAAAGCACAAGCACAGTTGCTTCCCTAGGGTGCATTGTCAGAGTTCTTGATTTTCAAAGAACCAAGGAGCTAAGATACATGTAACCCTTTTCGTAACATCTCATCTTAGTACTGGAGCCCTCTGCATCATCCCTGTCTCCTGCTAAGCAATTAGAATGGTCCCGAGCTTTTCAAAGTAATGATAAAGATCGTTTCACCTTGATGTCTAGATAGCACAAGACTCAAAGGGAAATGCTTCTAAAGAAGTGAAAATGCAGGGATCTACAACAAAGTCATGGTGCAGCCCCAACCCAGCCTTCCGCAGTGAAGACAAAGGGGAGAAAGCAGCATAGACAATTTGACAGAATGATGTAGTCAGTTCAACAAACACTTCTGCTGTCTCCTACTTAAAATAGCTGGGCTGATTTTTAGCATTACTATCTGTGCTTTCCATAGATTATTGCATTGAATCTTTGTAATAGACTAGTGAGGATGGTGTTTGTTGGCTTCCGAGGAAGAACATGCAAGGCTCCTCTCTGTTTCTTTTTCAATTCTGTCTCTAGTCATTCCTTAACAATGAATTTGGATCAAGGTCAAGTTACCCTACTTCAAGAAGAAAATGTCCAGATTTGGACCAGTCAGATTTCATGTTTTGTAGTGGATCTCAGTCCTGATGCATCAGGATCGATACCAGCACAGAAACAGTTACAAGTGCACACTGTGATTTGGTATCCATTCTTTGGATATTGGCCTGGGCTGGCTCTTTTCTAAGCTTTGAGACAAATGGACTTATCTTTGTCATTCCTTTTCCTTTGTCACTAGGAGGTGTAGTTTTATTATTATGTTTTCCAACATAGAAATGCTGAATTGAAATTTAGACTTTGGGGTAGATATAAATGGAACAAGAAAGGAAAAGCATACTTAAAAGCCTCAGTCAACAGGTTCTGCCCTGGAGTCTGGGCTCAGGACCCCAGCTGGCTCTGTGCAAATTTCAAGGACTTTGTGGGCAGAGGTTAGTGCATTAAGAGGATTTGGGTTTGTGGTTGTGGTTAAATACCATGATGCCATTTTTTTAAAAAATATTTTTATTTATTTCTAGGAGAGAGAGAGACAGCATGAGCAGGGGAGGGTCAGAGAGAGAGGAAGTCACAGACTGAAACAGGCTCCAGGCTCTGAGCTGGCAGTCAGCACAGAGCCCGACGCGGGGCTCGAACCCACGAACTGCGAGATCATGACCTAAGCGAAAGTCGGAAGCTTAACCGACTAAGCCACCCAGGCGCCCCACCATGATGCCATTTTAATTGCACCACAACTCACATATCCTCAACAGCATTAGTATTAAAATTTTACACATGAGAAAACCCAATAGCAGGGAGTTTAAATAATTTGCCCAAACTCACAGAGTTCTAATGCATGGCAGAGGCATACTGGGAACCCAGAGTCATTGGACTCCAAGGACTTAAATACTTTTCTTTTTCCTGAAGCCATGTTTATTGAGATATAATTGACCTGTAGTAAAATCCACACCTCTTAGGTATGTGATACTATGAGTTTTTTAAGTCTTTTTAAAATTCATTTTCCGTGAAGTAAAATTTGTCTAACATAAAATTAACCATTTTGAAGTGAATAGATTTAGTGTCATCCAGTGCATTTACAATGCTTTGTAACCACCACTTCTATATAGTTCAAATCATTTTCAATATTATGAACTTTGGCAAGCTCAGACAAAAAAAGAAGGTAATTCCGCAATATGCAGCAATGTGGATGAATGTTAGAGACATTAAGCCAAGTGAAATGAGCCATTTCTGTATGGACAAAGGACAAATGCTGTATGATTCCACTTACATGAGATATCTAAAGAAGTCAAATCCATGGAATCAAAAAATGGAATAGTGGTTGTCAAGAGCTGCGGGGAAGGGAAAATGGGAGTTGCTTATCAATGGACATAAAGTTTCAGCTAAGCAAGATGAATAAGCTTTAGAGATAAGCTGTAAAACTGCACCCACAGTCAATAATAATGCATTGTGCTCAAAGCCTTTACCCTTAATGACTACCGTATAGACCAGAATGATTTTTAAAATAATAGAAATACAGACCGTGTACAGACACCAAGTGAGAGGGACATTGGATAGCTCAAGACAAAGTAAGATGAAGCAGCTGTTGCTGTGGACAATGAGTCATCATTAAGGAGCTCCTGATCCATAATGAAGGCCAAACACAGAAAAGTTGGAAAAATTAAGCAAGAAACAGAAACAAGAAAGGAAAAATCCAGCCCCATTCAGTATGGCATGGTCTGTGTGGATCATTTGTAGCTGGACACATTTATGTTGTACCCAGGGAAGGCTTCCAACAAAATAAACCAGTAGGTGACCAGAATGTGACCATAAGTTTGAAGTCATACCTTACCTCCACCATGAGTGTCCTTTCTTTCTGCCTCTACTACTGACCCCACCCATTTGGAGAATTCAATATTTATTTTCTCTCTTTTCTCCAACTAAAAATATGAAAACGCATGTCATGTCATGTTCAAATGTATTTTAGAAAACCCTGAAACAGTATTAAAATTTAGAAAATTCTGACATTGTATTGGATGCATCAAAATTACCATGCCAGCTATAAGGAATGGTTCCCAAATCAAGATTCTCCCTTCTGTTTGGTTAACACAGTGAGTACTCTTTCCAAATATTTGGTTTTTAAATTAGAATGTTATTAAACCAAATGAGGGAAGACCTAAATGATGTGAATCATGCAGAAATTATGAAGCCATTTATGATTTTGAAGATATGTAACAGAAGATAATGTATTTTTATATTTGATACAAATGTCTTAGAACCCTTTAAACAGTATTACCTTAAGATAGACCATGATAACATAACATCTTTATCTTTAGGTAAATATGTAATATCTGTAATAGGCTCTGGCAAGCATTTGTTTGATATTTATGAAGCTATTCTGTTGACATTTCCTTGTTAGCTTTCTCACATAGTGTAGGCTATCTTTGTATTTTAAGCACTAAATATCAATCGGAAATAAATTCAAAGACAGAGATTTTTGTCTGAGAATGGAGAATAATATACTTAAATATTTTCAGAACTGGAGATACTTTCCTATAAAGAATTTATTGGCCAATATTTTTCATTAAAAAAAAGTTTCTTTTAAGAGTCACTTTGCTATACTGCTTTATGCCCATACAACAAAATCTTTCTTCTTTTCTCTTTCCCATAGTCCTTATGCCCATAAAACAAAATCATTCTTCTTCAGGATATCATATTTGTCTTAAAGAGGAACATTATGATGGTGATGCTCATGATGATGATAATGATGGTGGTGATGGTGGTGGTGATTATAAGTTATATTTTGGAAATATTTTAATGGATTTGGCTTTTGGTTTGCCATTTGATTTAAGACATGTATTTGTGGTGGGCAGAGAATCTTGAACTCAAAATGTAGCTGATTCGTGCTGTTGTGTGACTGCTGTATTTAAGAAAGTATGAAACTCTTATGTGATTGCTTCTAAGACTGTATTTGAGATGTTCATAAAAGTTCGTAGGGAGAGAATGAAGAGAAGCCTGTGCATTGTAAGCTGGTGGGTTTGCATTTCTTTCTAAGGAGAGAATGCTTCTTTTTTCAGATTAAACCTACAAAGAACCAAATTATGTATGAAAACTATCAAAAAGAATGTATTTTGAGTAAAACGGGGCTGATATCCCAATTCCTGCCCACTCTGAGTCTCCTCGTGAGACCGGAACACGAAGCAGCTCGTGGCACTCTGAGGCTTGCCTGAAAATGGTCTGAAAACCCCTGCTTTTGACTCTGTTTAAGACTTACGTGAAGGGCGCCTGGATGGCTCAGTTGGCCGAGCGTCCGACTTCGGCTCAGGTCATGATCACACGGTTCATGGACTCAAGCCCCGCGTCGGGCTCTGTGCTGACAGCTCAGAGCCTGGATCCTGCTTCTGATTCTGTGTCTAGCCCCCTCTCTGCCTCTCCCATGATCATGCTCTGTCTCTGTCTCTCAATGATAAATAAACATTAAAAACATTAAAAAAAAAAGACTTATGTGAAGCTGTGGGATTTCAAAAATGACTTCTTAAAGTGGAGGAAGTAAAAAAAAAATATTCAAGACAGGAAATGAGCACGGTATGATTGTCTTGCAGAAAAGCATATTTTGGAAATCTATTTGGAATTTGTTGTATTTGATGATGTTAAAATGATACGTTGGCTTCTAGCTCAGTACTCCTAATACTCAAATGCCCATGGAAACAATATTGGTAATAATAATAGAATTACTTTTCTTTTTTTTTCTTAAAGTTTATTGTCAAGTTGGTTTCCATATAATACTCAGTGCTCATCCCAACAAGTTCCCCTCTCCATGCCCATCACCCATTTTCTCCTCTGCCCCACCCCCATCAGCCCTCAGTTTGTTCTCAGCATTCAAGAGTCTCTCATGGTTGCCTCCCTCCCTCTCCCCAACTATTTTTTCCCCTTATTCTCCCCCATGGTCTTCCGTTAAGTTCCTTCTAACCCACCTATAAAAAATGCAACTGATTTCTGTTCGTTGATTTTGTACTCTGCAACTTTGCTGAATTTATGGATCAGTTCTAGGAGGCTTCTGGTGGAGTATGTCAGGTTTTCTATGTAGAGTATCATGTCGTTTGCAAAAGGTGAAATTTTGACTTCTTCTTTGCCAGTTCTGATGCCTTTTATTTCTTTTTGTTGTCTGATGGCTAATGCTAGGACTTCCAGCACTATGTTAAACAATAGTGGTGAGAGTGGACATTCCTGTCGTGTTCCTGATGTTAGGGGGAAAGCTCTCAGTTTCTCCCCATTGAGGATGGTGTTAGCTGAGGGCTTCGCATAATGGCTTTTATGATGTTTAAACAAGTTCCTTCTATCCTGACTTTCTCGAGGGTCTTTATTAAGAAGGGATGCTGTATTTTGTCAAATGCTTTTTCTGCATCTATCAACAGGATCATATGGTTTATCTTTTCTTTTGTTAATGCGATGTATCACACTGATTGATTTGTGAATATTGAACTGGCTCTGTAATTCAGGAATGAATCCCACTTGACTATGGTGGATAATTCTTTTTATGTGCTGTTGAATTCGATTTGCAGGTATCTTGTTGAGGATTTTTGCATCTGTGTTCAGCAAGGATATTGGCCTGTAGTTCTCTTTTTTTACTGGATCTCTGTCTGGCTTGAGAATCAAAGTGATGCTGGCTTCATAAAATGAATCCGGAAGTTTTCCTCAGATTTCTTTTTTTTTTTTTGGAATAGCTTGAGAAGAATGGGTATTAACTCTGATTTAAATGTCTGGTAGAATTCCCCAAGGAAGCCCTCTGGCCCAGGGCTCTTATTTGTTGGGCAATTTTTGATAACTGATTCAATTTCTTCACAAGTTATGGGTCTGTTCAGATTTTCTTTCTCTTCCCATGTGAATTTTGGTAGTGTGTGTTTAGAAATTTGTCCATTTCTTCTAAATTGTCCAGTTTGTTGGCATATAATTTTTCATAGTATTCCCTGATAATTGCTTGTATTTCTGAGGGATTGGTTCTAATAAGTCCATTTTCATTCATAATTTTGTTTATTGAGTGCTCTCTCTTTTCTTTTTGAGAAGCTGGCTAGAGGTTTGTCAATTTTGTTTATTTTTGCAAAAAACCAACTCTTGGTTTCATTGATCTATTCAACTGGTTTTTTCTTTAAATTCTATATTGTTTATTTCTGCTCTGATTTTTATTTTATTAAAATTTTTTTAATGTTTTATTTATTTCTGAGAGGGAGAGAGAGAGATAGCGTGAGCAAGGGAGGGTCAGAGAGAGAGGGAGACACAGAATCTGAAATAGGCTCCAGACTCTGAGTTAGCTGTCAACACAGAGCCCGATGCGGGGCTTGAACCCATGAACCGTGAGATCATGACCTAAGCTGAAGTCGGATGCTTAGCTGACTGAGCCACCCAGGTGCCCCTCTGCCCTGATTTTTATTATTTTCCTTCTCCTCCTGGGTTTGGGGTGCTCTTGTTGCTCTCCTCTTAGTTCCTTTAGGTGCGCTGTTAGATTTTGTACTTGTGCTTTTTCTAATTTCTTGAAATAGGCCTGGAGTGCAATGGACTTTCCTCTTAGGACTGCCTTTGCTGCATCCCATAGAGTTTGCATTGTTGTATTGTCATTTTCATTTGTTTCCATATATTTTTAAGTTTCTTCTCTAATTGCCTGCTTGGCCCATTCGTTCTTTAGTAGGGTGTTCTTTAACCTCCATGTTTTTGGAGGTTTTCCAGACTTTTTCCTGTGGTTGATTTCAAATTTCGTAGCATTGTGATCTGAAAGTGTGCATGGTATGATCTCAATTCTTTTATATTTATTGAGGGCTGCTTTATGACCCAGTATATAATCTATCTTGGAGAAAGTGCCATGCGCACTTGAGAAGAAAGTGAATTCCATAGCCTCAGGATGTAGAGTTGTAGATATATCAGTCAAATCCATCTGGTCCAGTGTATCATTCAAGTACCTTGTTTCTTTAGTGATTTTCCATCTACTTGACCTATTCATTGTTGTAAGTGGAGTTTTAAAGTCCCCTGCTATTAGCACATTTTTGTCCATAATATTGTTTGTTTGTGATTATTTTTTGTATTTGGGTGCTCCTGTATTCAGTGTGTAGACATTTATAATTGTTAGCTCTTCCTGATGGATAGACCCTGTAATTATTATATAATGCCCTTCTTCATCCCTTGTTACTGCCTTTATTTTAAAGTTTAGTTTGTCTGATATAAGTATAGCTACTCCAGCTTTCTTTTGACTTCCGGTAGCATGATATAGATTTCTCCATCCCCTTATACCTGAAGGTGTCCTCGGGTCTAAAATGAATTTCTTGTAGACAGCAAATAGATGGATTTTTTTTTTTTAAATCCATTCTGCTACCTATGTCTTTTGATTGGAGCATTTAGTCCATTTACATTCAGTGTTGTTATTGAAAAATATGGGTTTAGAGTCTTTGTGTTTTTTGTAGGATTCATGCTTGTGGTGGTATCTCTGGTACCTTGCGCTCCTTGCAACATTTCCCTCATAGAGTCCCCTGCAGGGTTTCTTCTGGGACTGGTTTAGTGATGAAGGATTCTTTCAAGTTTTGTTTATTTGGGAAGACGTTTATCTCTCCTATTCTGAATGACAGGCTTGCTGGATAGAGGATTCTTGGCTGCATATTTTTCTGTTCTTCACATTGAAGATTTCCTGCCATTCCTTTCTGTCCTGCCACGTTTCAGTAGATAGGTCTGTCACCACTCTGATAGGTCTCCCTTTGTATGTTAGGGCCCTCTTATCCCTAGCTGCTCTCAGAATTCCCTCTTTGTCCTTATATTTTGCCAGTTTCACTGTGATATGTCGTGCAGAAGATCGATTCAAGTTACATCTAAGGTGAGTTCTCTGTGCCTCTTGTATTTCAATGTCTGTTTCCTTCCCCAGATTGGGGAAGTTCTCTGCTATAATTTGTTCAAAGACTCCTTAGTGCCTTTCCCTCTCTCTTCCTTTTCTGGAATTCCTATGATACCGATTTTGTTCCATTTGATTGTATTGCTCAACTCTCCAATTCTCCTTTCATGTTCCTGGATCAGTTTATCTCTCTTTTTCTTGGCTTCCTCTTTTTCTATAATTATGTCTTCTAATTCACCTATTCTCCTCTCTGCCTCTTCAATCGTGCATTGTATTTTTATTATGCAGCTCATTTATAGCATTTTTTAAAATTCATCACAACCTATTTTTAAGCTCCATAGTCTTTGTAGCAATAGTTTCTCTGATGTCTTGCATGCCTTTTTCAAGCCCAACGATTAATTTTATGACTATTATTCTAAATCCTTGTTCAGTTATGTTGCTTATATTGGTTTTGAGCAGTTCTTTAGCTGTCATTTCTTCCTGGAATTTCTTTGGGGGAGAGTTCTTCTGTTTCATCATTTTGGCTAGTTTTCTGTCTCTTGTTAGTTTTAAAAGCTTGTAATGCACCTGTGAGTGCTGCTGCATTAAAGGAGGCTCTTTGACTCTCCAGGACCTGTCCATTCAGAAAGTGTTCTTTGAATGGTATCTCTTGATCTCTCTTGTTGAGACCTTGGTTATTTTATTTTCCTACTCTTAGTGGTATTTGGGACTCTCCACCATGTGTACTTTGGCTTGTTTCTTGAGGTAACCCTGGGGAAAAAACCAGACAGACAAACACACAGGGAACAAAGGCACACAAATGCACAGACAAATCCAACAAACATGCAAACCGAAAGAGAAGAAGAAAAAGGAAAAAAAAGAAAAAAAGAGGAAAAGCTAATAATAAAAATATAAAAGAAAAAAGCCCAAAAGACAAAGGACAGTCTAAAAGCATAAAATGAAAATTCCCAGCTACAAATAAAGAGCAGGGTGTACGCAGTACTGATGGAAGAGCACATACAAAGAGAGAAATGACAGGGTGAGAGAAAGCAAAATTGGACAGTGACTGAGCAGAAAGACTAAGAGGCTTAATTCAGAGAGAGAAAGAGGAGAATATGGTAGGAGGGGAGGAGAAAGAAATGAAGATAATGTTACTCAGAGAAACTATATAGTGTGATTACTCCAGAGAGAGAGATAGTAAGGTAGCAGTGGAGGTTTAGAATATGCATCTAGAAAATGGATTAAATGTGACTGTTTAAGCAAACCAGTGACCAGACTGCCCAGTCCAGCAGTGAGGAGGGATACGAATGAGACAAGGGAAAATATGTTTGAATAGAAAGAATTGATCTAGAATTAATCATGGCAGTGTATACATGTTGGTCTCGCCCCAGGCTCTGGTTAAAAAAAAAAAAAAAAAAAAGCTACTCTCTAGTGGGGATGAGCGTGGCTTGGTGTAGGCAGGTCTTAGCCTCCACTGCAACCCGTGGATCACCCCCTGAGGTCTTGCCCTGGTGGTTGTGGGGAGAAAAATGGCAGGCCTGAGTCCCTTCTCAAACCAAGCATTGCAGATCACTCTTTTGGGTCGGATCTCCCTGTGCCGCTGGCGTAGTCAAGGTGGGCTGTGTTCTGTGTCCCAAGCCACACCTCATTTCCAGATCTTAGCCTACGTGCTTTATTGATAAAGCCTGAAATATAAACCTGCAGGCTGAGTCCTTATAAACAGTTTCAAGCCGGCAGCTTCCCCACTGGGGATCCAGCCAGGAGAGTGTGAAGCAGTTACAGGCAGGTCGCTTCCCCTCCGGATGGAGCGGAGAGCAGAGGAGCGGTTTCTCCTGGTGCCACCTGGGACCCGGGCACCCAGCTCAAAGTCAGCACCACAGCTGGAAACCGGATCACTCTCTGTCCCGAGCCGAGGTTTTTCTCTTCTCCTTGGACAGTTCTTTGAGCATTTTCAGCCTTCTTTTCCCCTAACTCACCGCGGCTCCTTGCAAAGGGGGCTACCTCCTCTCTCTGCGTGTCTCTGGGTCCCTGCCCATTTTTATCTTCCCCAGTTTGCACGCGGCACCTATAAGGTTGTTTTCTCAATGGACTCTGTCTCCTTTTCTTCCCAAACTCCTGCGGTTCAGTGTCCTATGGCTTCAGGCCTTCTTCGTTTGAGAGATGGGGGCGAGTGAAATGTACGAGCTCCATACTTCTCTGTCATCTTGCCTCTGGGTCCTAAAATTACTTTTCTAAGTAATGCCTGAGTCAAGGGAAAAAAAAACCTGTGAAATATAGCACATTAAATTACAATAGATGGTATATTGAATTAATATATTTAATAAAAGAAGACAGACAAGATTAGCTCATTAGTTTAGAAAAACAGTGTTAGTGTCATAGTATTTGCAATGAATAACTCATCTTACTACTTACATATTATGGATTTTTAAAAAAATAATCAAAAGTTGGATTGGGAAAGAAATTATAAAATTAATAATAGAAGGTCATTTTGGACTAAAGAGGATTCAGAAGAAAGGGGTAAGAAAGGAGCACCTCTGAAATATGTGTGGCATAATTGTTACATTCATCCCCTTAAGTTTTATTAGCGAGGAAAAATTTATCCCTTGACACTGAATTAAAATTTGACAATCTTGTCACTTTGCTCTTCACCCTAAGGTAATACAACTTCACAAACACAAATACGGTGTTTTTAAAGGGAGACCCAGTAGTACTGGGAGAGGATGGAGTTGCCTTTTTGTTTTTCCTTTTTTTTTTTTTTTTTAAAAGATCTCTCCTTGCACATGCCACTCTAACGGTGGAAGCAGAAAGTTTGGGTGATATCGTTGTAAAATATCTTCAAACTCTCTGGGACTAGCAGATATTTTCAGCTTGTTTTGCTTTCATGCAAAATTCCTTTGCCGGAGCCTTCTGATCGCAATTCCTGTGAAAGAATGTCTTCTGTTTCTCGTTGGTTGCATCTCCTTAAACCATGGCTATTCAGCAATCCACTTCGGAAATGCTCTCTATTAACCTCTCTTTCTCTCCCAGCAGTTCTCTTGGACAAGGACAGAGTGGCTCCAGTCCAGCTATATCTGCTACCAGGGTTCCCACATCTAGTCTCCAAGGTTCTCACTGGTTTATTCGAGTGCCATTAGGGAATTTTTTCCCCAGACACAGCTCCTCTGCTACTTTGGTTCTCTCTGACCGGTCTTTTATCTGATGAGTTCTCAAGTTTGAATCAGACACCTATCTGGTATGCTTCCCACATTCTGTGGGAATATGTCAGTCTCTAAGTGATTTCAATCAGTTGGAAGAAAGGTAGGCTCACAACCCTCACTTTTGGGGTGGATCCGAATCAAAGTTTTTTGAAGCAAATCATTATTATGAAATCTACTCTCTACCAAATAACCTTGTACTAGGTTAATTTTGAAACCAGTTTTTGACCTTTTATTGAAAAATGTACACATGCCAGTCAAATGATGGAGCTTTGATTCTAATCTAGACATGCTGGCTTAAGAGCCAAAGCTTCTAATCACTAATCTATACTGCTTAAATCATTATGCAGTGCTGCCTAATATATTTTCCCTTCTAGGTTCTATGAGTATGTGCCTGATATTTTCAGTTGGACTTCACACATCTACAAAATGGAGATTAAGCTCAGAATTCTCTTTGAATCTCCATAAAAAATACAGAAATAATGTTCTAGTGCTTCCAATTAATATTGCAGGCTCTCATGACATGTCAGAGCTATTCTGTCCTACAAACACTTTAAAATTCTGGATAAAATAAAGTAAAATGTATTTGAAATTAATATACATGCTCAAAACTTTGAATGGAAGAATATCAGTTCCTTAAAATGAGGAGAGAACAGGAAGTCAGAGAAGTGAGAGATCTTAGAGCCAATCACTCAGTAAACCATCAAAACCATGTAAGCCTTAGTAACTAGGAATAGGCTTCAAACATCTACCAAGAAAAAGACATTTGTCCCAGAGGCATAGATGAAACTGATCAACTACTTGTAAAGGCAGGACTGTTGAAGGCCTGCCTTGTCCTAGAAATGGAAACTAGATAAATTCTGTCTTCCAGCTTTGGGAGAGTTTTCAGTTACAACTGGGAAGAAAGTCATCCACAAAATATATGTCCTCAAAGAATCAACGGAGAATGACATTGATTTCTTTCTTTTTATAAATATTTACTTATTTATTTTGAGAGGGAGAGAGCACCTGTACACGCACTAGTGAGGGAAGGGGCAAGAGAGAGAGGAGAGAAAGAATCCCAAGCAGGCTCTGTGCTCATGGGGCCTGATGCTACAAACTGTGACATCATGACCTGCACCCAAGTCAAGAGTTGGATGCTTAACTGACTGAGCCACCCAAGCACTCTGGATGACATTGACTTCTAACCTAAAATCAAGTCATGTTTAGATGTGGCTTAGTGACATCATACAACATGAAATAACATTTTGAAAGTAAACAGAGGAAAAGGAAACACTTTCAAAGGAATTATTGTTAGACTGATGTTAGCATTCTGTCAGATTCTTAACTTTGAATTATGAGTGGAAACAACTTTTGTCCTAGAATTCTATACGCAGCTAAAATATTATTCAATGATTAGGGTAATATAAAGATAATTTTGGACAGCCAAAAACTGAGAGTCTAATATCTCAAATTCCTGTTAAAAGAATATTACTAAATGATATACTTAAATAAGAATTGGACTCCACAGAAAGAAGAGGGTTCAAAAAACAAAGTTGAAGGAAGAAAAAAAATATTTTTAGCTGTATGATTTTGAAACTGTGTTTGTAGATATTCATAAAATAATAATGCTTTTGTTTCTTTATGTAAATTTTATAATAGTGTCTATCAACATGAAATTTGCTTTCTTTTCACTTAACATTAGTTTTTAATCAATATGTCTCTAGAAAGCAAGAAAAGAAAATGAAATAGTGTAATAACATATATAGAATATTAACCCAGTGGATAATATATTTTTTTGTAATTAAAAATACCTGAAGAAAAAACGACTAAATTTTAAAACATTAAAATCTGAGTGGTATATATACAAGTGTTGTTATGTTTTATGTAATTTAATCGTTTTAAAATAAAAGGATAGGAGCTACATATCTAACAGAATAGAGTAGGGAAAGGGAAAAATGGTAACTTTACAGTGGAAAAACCCAGCAAACATCATCCTGTGAAAGTCATGAGGTTTAACATCACCAGTGATGCCTTGTTGTATCACATTCCCCCGGATTTGATCACATTTATCATAGTCTTTCTAACACCCCATAATGTCAATCTAATCATAAGAAAAACATTGTTAGATAAGCTTAGACAAGGAACATTCTATAGGGTACCTGGCCAGTGCTCTTCAAGACTGCCAAGATCATGAGAATCAAGTAAAGACTGAGAACTCCCTGACCAGAGCTTGGGGACATATGACAACTGGAAATGTGTCATCTTGGATGCAATCTTGGAACAGAAAGAGGGCATTTTGTAGAAAAACTGATGAAATTCAAATAGTCTAGAACTTATGTAATAGCAATGAACCTATGTCTGTTATGGGTTCTTAATTTTGCCAAATGTAGCAAAATAATTTAAAATGTTAACAATGGTAAGTTAACAGTGGAACTGGGTAAGGAATAAACTGAAACTCTCCATATTATATTTATAACTATTCCATAAATCTGAAGTCATTCCAAGAAAAAAACCCCAGTATGTGCCATAAAAATTTTTAAAAAGTCCTTTTAAGCTTAAGTAAGCAATATCCCATTATTGTAAACTGAATGGATAGTATTTTATATTTCAAGCAAACATAATCCATTGAAAAATAAAGGAACATGCCTGCCAAATTTTGCCCGACAATGTGTTAGTTTTCCTGAAATATTTAAATAATTAATCCTCAGAAAACCATAAGCAGTTGAATGTTTAATAGAAGAACACTGAAATTCCATCATTTGCTCCATGTGGAATATCTTTTAAACTTGGATTTAGTTAGGAAACTAGTTTGTCTTCTAACAAGTGAGAGTCTGTTAAACTCTTCCCGTTGATGCAGTGTTGGGCAGATCCCAGAAAATATTCAGAGAAGTAAAAGGCTGGTGAACACTGATCACAGGGCAGAGCAACGGTGCATTACATCAACAGATGCCGTTTCTGGATTAAAGCAGGCAGCTGGCATTTCAGAGTTTGTTGAGGAGAAACAAGCTTCTTAGCAGTCTTGTAGAAAACTGTATTTAAACTCTAAACTGTGAATAACTGTTGATACAGAGACTAAGAATTCTAATAAAGGGAAATGCTAACTCAGCACAAACTTGCCAGCTTTGTAACAACGTGAAGCATAAAGAGGAAAAAGCCTGGTGACAAAGCAGAAGACAACAAAAATAAGTACATTAGTAATCTCAGTCTAAGGTTTTTCCAATTTCTTAGAAAACATTGGATTCAAATTGAGGACCTGAACTTTAATCCGTGTGTGAATATTTGCATTTAAAGTTACCATGATAAGCTTTATATCATTCTCATTTAGTTGTTGTCTTAAAGTTCTTAATCAAATAATATCAAGTATAATTATCAGTAGATAGCTTTTTTTTTTAACTGATATCTCAAAACCCAAAACCATGCATTTCACAGAATAGCTGCTGAATGACTAAATGAATGACACCCTTTGGTGACATCAGCCACTGTTGTCTCTCAGTGATGGCAGGGAGTCCCAGGGTCAGCAGGGAAGTATCTTGGTCAGTAAGTGTATCTGGGCCAGTTATTGGTAGCTAAGAACTCCTGATGAGTCTCCTTTCTGATGCCACCAATTTCTTCTGGTATTGTTAGCAGGGCACCCCTTCTGTCTGGGGAAGAATGACCTAATTGGGTCACTGTCCCAGTTGGCTCCAGCCACTATACCAAAATGGCAGACACTGAGTGGCTTAAATAGTGGACATTTATTTTCTCACAGTACTGGAGGCTGGATGTCCAGGATCAAGTTGCCAGCATGGGTTGTGGGTTCTGGTTTACAGATGGCTGTCCTCTCTTCATGCTCACATGGCCTTTCCTCTATGTATACTTGCCTTCTCTCTTCCTATTGGTTTTGTTTGTGTTTTGGTAGAAACTAAAGTTTATAAAATATGGGAGCTCCTCTTTGATGTGGCCTCTTCTCTACATTTAGCTGTGAAGAGTCTGTTCTTCCAGTCTTCAGGGTCATTTTCTGGGGTATTTGCACTGATGTGGATGTTATCTAATTGTATTCATGGGTTGATGTGAGCCTAGGATCCTCCTACTCTTCCACCTTCCCTGAAAGTACTCTCTTTCTCTTATAAGGGCACTAATCCTGTCATAGGAGTTCTACCTTCTTGACCTCATCTAAACCTGATTAACTCCTAAAAGTCCCACCTCCAGTTATGTTCACCCTGAGGGTTAGGCCTTCAAAATATACATTTTGAGGGGGGACACAAAGATTCAGCCCACAATAGTCACTTTCTCTCGCCACCTTAAGGGTCTAGAAATGCAATGTCTAAGCCATTTTCTTTTGTTGGGTGTAAAGTCCTAAAATGCCATTAATATTATGCTTTCCTTTAGCCTTTGGGTCCTCAGCCAGTTTGCTTTCCTCTTCCTGTTTTTCAGTATTCGCCCTTGATTGCCTCTTGCATTTTTTTTCCCCAGTCTTTTCTGTTGTACTTAGAACTAGTAGGGAGAAACGAGTCTGTGCTATCTTCTTCCCACCAGAAATTACATTTAATTTTGAGGTCCATGGAAAGTTTAGCTAAATCCTATCCTCTTATTGTCATGAGCTTCCCACAGATATTTGAGAACTGAAAGTCCAGTGATTTTTGTGCTGTGATCCAGATAGCGCCAAAACCAACTATGCTCATCTAGACAGTCCCCGAGCTGAATATTATCTGGTTATAAAACCTACTTATAACTTTTCTTTTAAGCTTTTTGATTACCGTGAGAGCAGACTCAGTATATCAGAGAACAAAAAGTGGAAAATTGCTTTTCAAGGTGAATTTTGGCCATTTCTCTCTCACCCTTAGGTGTAGAAATTGCATCACCTTATTATGGAATTTTCCCTCTCCCTTGTTGGCATGACTGATTCTCTTCAGTTTGATTTCTTTAATTTTATTCAGTGAATTAAGTCATCATTTGTGCATGTATGAAAATGTTTTAACTGAACTTATTATGCTTGAAAAGGAGTGACAATAACTATTTTGACTTATTACTTTCTGTCTGGTTAGGATAATCAAACATTCAGCAAGGAAGAATAAAAGCACCGTAGGTGGTATAAATGAGCATGAAAAAGAGCTTCCAAAGATCTCTTCCAAATAGAGAACACTTCCCGCTCCCTCCCCTCCCGTCTTCCCACACCACCCACATCCTTTCCCTACTTTTAGACTGTTCCTAAACCAGGAAGTAAAAGTTGTGAGTGGGAAGGGGTGGGGAGTGTGTATGTGTAACCAACAAGGGAATTTATTCTCTTGATGAATCATAATGATTGTACTATAATCACACATTCCCACATACAGTCCTGAATTCTTGTGCCAGCATTCAACTCCCTTTGCAACTGGGCAAGCTGGCTCCTTCTGTTTCCTTCTCCAGCTTTTCAAGCAAAATGATATAATCAGAAAATTTGAGATATAAGGTGACTTTTGAGACCATCAAATTCCAGCATCTCACTTACAGGATAGAAATCAAGGGCCTAGAACATGATGAGAATCATTCAAGTTCATGAACTTGTTTGAGGTGGGGTTAGGGTGGAATAGATCCCTTGGTTTTCAGGTCCATACTCTTTTTATGATATTAGGAAGTCTTATTTCAGTCGTAAGCACTAGGTACTGTTATCTTTTAATACACAATATTTGGTAAGGCCAACAGTAGATGAGAGGTGATCTCTATGCTGCCTGGGACTATAAAAATGTCAGAAAAGCAAACAAACAAATAAACAAACGGTTGTGATGGTGACAATTCACAATTTGCAATGTACACCCAATGCTTACTGTTCATATAACTGGTACTCTTGGTATTCCCACACCTATCTCATCTTCATATTTTCTTTCCTTGCTTTTGAAAGAATAAGAGATGTTATGGGGCTATGCAGATAACTTTTGTCTTAATATTGAAGCTTATTTTACTGGAATAGGACATAGTGTCTCACAGCTGAAGCCCAGATACTTAAGGGAAGAGAAACACCCAACAGCCAAAGCATTAAGTAGGTTTTCACTGCCTTTTATATGCCCAGCTTGAACAGAGGCCCTAACATGGAGGAAGTATTCAGTATTTGTGAATGAATCCCTCAGTGAACGTTTTTTATAATCAAGATCTGTTTTATTCTAGGCTTTCTGTAATAGAAAGCAATTGATGCAGATATTATTAGAAGGATGAGCAAAAATTTGGAAACTGGTTCCAAAGTCTGTGAGGTTAATCATAGATGATAGGAGATTCAGAACCTGATATCTGAAGAAGTGGGAATCCCACCTGTTAAACACTGATTGGTACTTGAATGAAGCACAGATTGTAAATGGATCAATTACTTGGGGAAAGAATATTCCCTATATGCTGGGGAGAGAGAAAAAATGTACAAGGCCAAACACTCCCCCCCGCCCCCCAGTCTCTATATTGATCTGGATATAATCCTGTCTGAATGAAGAAAGAGTGATCATAGGCAAATGTAGATATAAGTTCTTGTCATATCAGGCAACATTTGATTTCTAGCCAGCTGTGCATCTAATATATGAGGTTAATGATGAGCTTGTGCAAAAATACAGAAAGCATGGATAAGAGTTTCAGAGAGCAGGGCGGCTTGATGCACATTGGGATTCTGCAGAAGTAAGTTTGTACAAATGTGTTGCAAATGAGTAAGTTCTAATAAAGAGAATTTACTCAAGGAGACCAAGAAGAGCTGGGGAAGTAGAAATAAATTAATTTTAAGTGCCATCTGATCATAAAACTAGGGTGGGGTTTGGCAAGTTATTGAAAAAGTTGAAAAGAGGAAATTCAGTAAGATTATAACAACTACCTGCAAATATATAAAAGATGATCATGTGGCAATGAGGTTAGACAGACTGAGAATGGCCCTGAAGGGTAGAACTGGCACCAGTGCAGGGAGTGAAAACAGGAAGTATTTTTGTTCAACACAAGGAGAAAGTCTACCTTGGAAGTAGTTTACTCTTACCATGGGTAGTATTCACATACAGGCTTAACCACCAGTTAACAAAAACAACATAAAGGGGAATTCAGGAACATAATAGATTTATTACTATAAGGTCCTTAATGAACTCCTATATACCTAATTCCAGCCTTCTGTGATTCTATGATTCTTGTAAAATCACTCTGGCTAGTAAGCATTAGGAACAGAACAAGAACATGGCTCATCCTTTTGACATCCATTCCAGGAAAAGTAGCTCAGTACCTTTTGAAACTGTGTATATATTCTGAGACCAGTGTTCTATATCAACTTGACTTCTTATTGTCTCAGATTCAATGGATTAGTCTGTATTCCCTCAAGTAAGCTATACTGAAGTGTGTGTTAGTAAAAAAACAAAACGAAACCACCGAATTACATTTATGTACTTATCACAATGGAAAACATAAACGGGGCTCCTCTTTAATGGGTTATAACTAATACCTGTTGTATCAGTCATGTTCCTGGTAGAAAAAAATTGACCCCAAATGATTCAAGTTCAGAGACTTTAATGAAGGAAGTACCCAGAAATGTGGGCAGTGTTAAGGTAACGAACAAAATTCTGAGGCTAGAAGAGCCAGTAGCTGGAAACTATTCCTGCTACTAATGTTGTAGGAGACGGAGAGGAATTAATATCCCAGGAGCCAATAAGAGCTGCCTAGCTGGACTTGTCTTCATGGAGGGTCACAGCCACTGGCGGGCTGAAGCATGGAGGGAAGAAGCCTGTGGCTGTCTTTTCCCACTCTGTAGGTCTTCCAGAGCCATTGTGTAGCCGTTTCCAACCAGAAGTTAGCCAGCACATGGAGCCCAGCGAGTGCGGAACAGAGAATGAATCTAGATGGTCAAATGGAGAGTAACCAGAAATCTACAATAGATGCTGGTTGAAGTGCAGTCCTTAGCCATAACATACATTGCTAAATATTGATTACATGTGTACTTTATTCTTATTATTTTTTGTTCTTGTTTTAAGAGTTTCTTTTAAAATTTATTTTTGATCTTGTTTTTGTAAGGTCTTCAGATACAGGCTTTAGATTCCAACTTCTTTTATATCAAACAGACTGCTCATTTTATGGAGACTTAAAGTTTAGTTTACTTTTCATTTTCTCTGACATTGCCTTTTCTTTTTCCGAAGTAAGTTTACATTTCCTGGTGTTTCTCCTTACATTTGTCACATAATGCTGTAAAATCTGGTGACATTTCCTTTATCAAAGCCTATCTTGTTTATGCGGCTAATTTAATGATTGACAAATAGAACTGCTGAACAAATGATATACGGTGACACCAGACGGTAGCTGGGGTCTCTCATGCCAGCGGTTTAAATCAGTGGAGTCATTGCTAGAACATTGGGTAGATATTAATGGACAGAAAAAAGCCATAATAATTTCAAGAACTGACCATTTCTATGAAGAATATCAAATGTTACATCTTAGGGGCACCTGAGTGGCTTAGACGGTTAAACGTCCGACTTTCGCTTAGGTCATGATCTCGCGGTTTGTGGGTTCGAGCCCCGCGTCGAGCTCTGTGCTGACTGCCAGCTCAGAGCCTGGAGCCTGTTTCGGAGTCTGTGTCTCCCTCTCTCTCTGACCCTCCCCTGCTCACGCTGTCTCTCTCTCTCCCCTAGAAATAAATTTAAAAAATATTTTAAAAAATGTTACATCTTAAGCCTTTGATGGTTACTTTTGCAAAACTGCATATTTAAAAGAAGCATAAACACATATTCACATCTTTTGAAGTTTCTCTGACACCAATTTCCACAGATTCTTTATGTTTTCACCTACAAATGTCTTTGTCTTCTCTTTTTCTCCTTCTCTTTATTTCTCCTATCTCTTTATTTACGGCCCTTCTCCCCTTTTCTCTCATCTGTCTTCAGTTCCGTATTCATCATGTAAACTTACAGGGCTTCTGCAACACTGTCAGTACATAAGTGATTTAAAATGAGGTGGTTATTGCAGATTGGAGAATGAAAAGTAGAATTTATGGAGAGGAAAAAAAGTGAAGATCATATGTTTACAGATTTCTTTAAAATCTTGAACATGTTGAAGGTGATGAGATGGATTGTTCAGGAGTTTATCTTTTTCCAAATTACCTCGGCCTGAATCTGGCAAGAACGCATATTGAATTAATTACATTTAGAAAAACACATCTTCTTCAATGCTTCAAAGGGACAGGTTTGTATTAGTTGTTTGGGGGACAAAAAAAATATATAGATGTAGATATAGATAGATAAAGATCTCAAAACAAAGCAGAAACTAAAATGAGTTAATGTCATTTGGCAAGTTTGTAGAAAGTGAGGAACCTAGAGAATTTAGAGAAGTATATTAATATATCACTATTATTTTTCCTTGTAATACTTGACATCAGTGCATATAAACGGAGGACATCCACAATATGGAAATACTGTTAGAATGCACAGTAAAGGCAATGGGGGATGTAGCAGGAAAGAATCATTTAGTGGGGGTGGGGAGGAACACTATATAAATGCCTGAAGGAGGGAACCAAGACATGAAGGTCCTGATTTTCACACAGCTAAGGTCCTGCTGGTAAAAGTTACAGCCAACACACTACTGCTGTGATGGTGATGCGCTCGGAAGTAATTTCTGTCCCTTTATGATGGATGTTGTTACGGTTTTCTGAAATTTTGTAGCCACTCCAGAAGAAGGTTGTATAAAACAGGGTTAGCAAAGATGGTCTCTTATACATGGGCTACTACTGAGTTCTGTTACATTTTCATTTCTTCTCCAACTCTGTTTCGTCTACCGAAAGTAAACAAACAATTAATTCCTCATTTCAAGGCATGAAGAGACTCTCAGAGAACATATAATTAGGCCACTAAATCTTTGCTCATTTAGGCTAGCCCCTGCTTCCCTGGAAATTTAACACTTTCTCATATAAAGTTGCTATGTGATGAGAAACACAATGTTTCAGCAGTCTTAAGATTGCTATTTCACATTTTCACCCTTAAGAAATGAGGATACAGTATAATTGAAGATATTTAAAGATATGTCAGGCATTGATGTAGTTGTCATTTCCTCTCATGTTCAAACTTGGGTATTTTCCTGGCGATATGATGGAGCTAGTTGACATACTGGTCAATAAATTGATTGTGGCACGTCAGAGGGCAGAATGTGTGTCTTGTTTATTGTCTGAAAATGATCTATTCCTACCTTCTGATAAGAATAAAAAAGCATAAAACTGTGGGGCCAACAGCTTGGTTAAAAATTTCGTAAACATTACAGAGCGTTCTTTGAAGAGATACTGCATCGTTAAAGCTTTGGGTAACACATCAGTTGATACTGTGTGGAGAATGAAGATATTGATAATACTGATGCCATGATGAAGTGGTACAATTGTTGTCTTTCTGCCATAAACAACTAAAAAACTAGACTACGTTCAGCTGTTAGACAATTGGCAACACAGGTCTGTGATCCTTAAGAGAGGAGAAATAAAGAGGTAGCTCTATGTTTGTACCAGATTTCAAAGTGGAGTACTTTGGTCTGCAGAGAGGGGTACCCAAGCAGAGCCCTAGGTACTTACTGAGTTAAGAAAACAAAGATCTGATTTTAAGAAAATAAGTCAGTGAGAATTTCCAAAGTTGATGACTGCAAAATAACGGCAGGTATCCAGAAGATAAATTGGCACAGGGTCCCCTTGGATCTGTTGCCAGATAATAAGCTGTGCCTGCCTAGGGTGAAAGCCTGTGAAGCCAGGTAAAGAATGTCAAAAAACCTGAAAGCTTAACAATTCCTGAAGCTCCCACAGGGTTGGGACACATTTACGCTTATCCCAGGGAAAAAAATCCCTCTGGAACACCAGATGTTGTAATGGAAATCTCAGAAGGGTAAAGCTTTTCAAGGATGGCTAATATAGGTATGGATTAAAAGAGATCCTTCCGAGGAAACTTTGAAAATGGAAAGCTAATTTGCAAGTAACATAATTGCCAGCCAAAACAAAATTCCATACACTATAAAGGAAACAATAAAATCCAGACACTCAGCAACATCACAAGTCAAGCATCAAATAAAAAAAAATTACCAGACATATAAATAAGCAAATGTGACTCATAGCCAGGAGAAAATCCAGTCGATACAAATAGACCCAGAAAGGAGAGAAATAAATCACTTAGCAGAAAAAGCTTTAATAATGTTGTAAAAAATATGATTAAGAATTAAAGGAAGCAGGTGCTACATCTGATTATCAAAGATACAGTGTTTAATGTAGAAACTGCACCGTATGGGCTTTTTAGTAGATTAGGCACTGCAGGAAAAAATAACAACATAAATGAGCTTAAAGATAGCAAGAGAATGACCAAAATGAAGCAGTGAGGGGAAAAAAATTAGAAAAAACTGAATAGACTTAGTGGTGTCTTAGAAAATATCAATCTAACAAGTAAGCTGGAATTGGAAGACTTGGAAAAATATTTGAAGAATTAATGGCTAAAAGTTTTCCAAACTTGATGGAAACTCTAAACACACAAATCCAAGAACTTCAAGCAAACAGAATATTCAAATAGAGTATTCAGATATTCAAACAGAATAGACACAAAATTGTAGCACATAAAATCCAAACTAAAATTCCTGAAAGTCAATGTTGACTAAAATCTATCACAGGCTGACAGAGAAAAAGGGAAACAAAGAATTAACTACAAACGTTCTATTAGAGGGGAACCTGGGTGGCTGAGTCAGATAAGTGTCCTACTTAGGCTCAAGTCATGATCTCACCGCTCTTGGAGTCGGGCTCTCTGCTGACAGCTTGGAGCTTGGAGCCTGCGTAGGATTCTGTGTCTCACTCTCTCTCTGCCCCTCCCCCACTCACATTCTGTCTCTCTCAAAAATGAATAAATGTTTTAAAAAATTAAAATATAAAACAAGTAAAAAACCAACGTTCAGTTAGAAAGGGAAGCCACAAACAAGGTACGCAATGGAACATTGTTAAAGTGATGACAGAAAAAAAATCTATTAATTGAAAATTCTGTGTCCAGAAAAATATCCTTCAAAAATAAGGACGAAATGCTTCATTAGACATGTAAAACCTAAAAGAAATTGTTACTGGCAGACATCGTGGCCCACTTATAAAGAAGTTCGAAGGTATGAAACCATGATGGCTTTGTTTTGCTTTGCTTTTGCTTTTAGTTTTAAGAAAGAAAATGTGGATCCCCAAAATGACACGAAAGTGTCATGTTTATCACTGAAAGAAAAATAGTTTTACAATAGATCTCTAGCCTGTAGCACTTTAGAAGGGAAAGTAGCATTATCAGTAGTCAGTATAAACTTAGAAAGAACAAAGACATGACAAACTAACTTACCAGTTTCCCTATTTGTTTACGTGAGAGACAGACTGAGAGAAGTGACAAACCTGGTGTATCTTGATTTCCAAGCTCACCTTAACAAGCTCCCTCCTGACCCCCTCTGGGCAAGATGAAGAAAACTACATATGATTCCTAGTACACTTGACTATTTTCCTAGCGGATTAAGGATAATAATCGAAAAGGTTGATAACAGAAGAGGAAAAATTTTAACAACAAAGCAGGGTTTTTGTTAAGTATGAGTTTTCAGTTATTGAGAGGAAACAAAGTCCTCATTATATGTCAAATATTCTTTTATAGGATAATGGGAAAACGTTGATTAAAGTATACAAATTCTGTCCTTCAGTAACATACTTTTCTTATATCTGTACCGTTTGTGTCACTATATTTCCCTGTGATTTTATGTCTTCAGAATTTGAGGGAAAAAAGTATAGTTTTTGGACTTGAAAATTTCCTAAGACCTTTTATAGTTTCAACAATATGTTTTCCTAGATTTTCATAAATAGTTACAAATCTATTTTGTTCCTTCACATACTCTAAAGTGGAGAGATAAGACCACAGATAATACTAGAAGCTGCATTATCACAGTAATAAATATAACTCCAGATACCTTGTCTAAATTTGAAACTCAATTTAGCATTTTTTAATAACCTGTTTTTGCAAGATTTTTTCTGAAGCAGTTAAAAAAAAACCCCTATTATAAACTCTAGGTAAAGGCAATTCATTTAATTAAACATGCTGCATCTGCCTAGGTACACACTAGATGGAAAATTAGAAGGCTTTTAAATATTTAAGAGGGAGGAATATAAATTGGCAAGAGAATATTATTAGAGAAGACAAGATGCATAAAGAATAGTCAAACAGAGATTCATTATTTCTCTCCTCCCCCAAAATAGTAGATATAATTACCAAAGATGATGACGTTCGAGTCATGAGTATTGCTCCATCTTATCTTTGATAATTCCTCTTTCTCTTCTTTCTTTCATTGATTTAAAGAATATTTATTGGTGAATTATAAAAGATGGGAGGTCTGATCTCTTTCACACACACACACACACACACTCACACACCCCTTGAGTACTGATGTTTTCCATAGAGGCTTACATGCTAGCAAGCAAAGAATATTTGTTGGAGCCTTCTAAAGATGGTGAGAGTTAAATTGTTTCTAAGAAGGGTGTATCAAGACAGATATTTGAGGGACATAAATACCTTTATTAGCTTCTGTGTATTACTGGTTCTTAAATAGCAGTTTTATCAATCAAGCCACAGTTATATAACAGTTTTTTAAAATTTATCCTCAGTATTACCTAAGCAAACACTTAAAAATATTCTATGAATAAAATGCTTATTCTGGAAATTTTCTTGATTAGGCACTTAGATAACACTTTCTCTTGGGATTTGATTTCACAGAGGACTGCACTGTCACCTCAAAGTAATACTATTTCAGCCTCTGACTGATCAGTTATGCATAAGACGCAGAAAGAATCATAAGTTTTATGACTTGGAATATAAAACTAAGATTGTTCCTTTAAGAGAGAACTTTTTGAATCTATTAAAAGACCCCAAGAGAAATGGTAACACTCAGAAGTCTGGCTGTGGGGGAAGAAAGAAGAATATTAACTCCCATCGTTCGATTACTATCTATATGCTGGTGATGCTTAAATATGTATCTCAAACGCAGATCTCTCTCCCGAGATTCAAACCTACATGCCTCATTGCCTGTTGACATTTCGACTCAGATGTTTCATAGGCAACTGGCGTTCAACTTTGCAAAAACTGAACTTGTTTCCTTCCCCATCCTTCACTTCCTCTCATGTTCTCTGTCTCTATGAATGGTCTCAAATGCATAACATGACTAAAATTGGGTGGACGGTGCTGGGGCAGGCTGACATTGGGCGGGGAGAGAGAGAATAATGTAATCTTACATGGTAATCATTGATCTTCCAAAGAAATAGTACCTGTCATTTTCTTTAAGAAATTTTACACCTGTAAAAAAAAATACGCAGTAAAATGTCTCAAAATGTTTATAGCTAATTTTATGTATTACGTACTATGTGTACCACAATTCTAAAAGTCATAAGTAGTTGCCATTCTGGGGTTTGTGATGTAATGTGGCAATGTTTGGATGTGTATTGTAACATGACATACAGAATCTGAAGAAGCTGCAGGGGCCTGTGGACCACCATGTCCCTTGATTCTATGCTTAAAATGGCACAGCCTGCTAGATTCTCCAAGACACAAACCTAAGAGTTTTCCTGAATTACTCCTCTGCCCCTCCTACCTTATAACCAGTGATTAACTATATTTGATTCTACCTCTCAGGTATTGAAAGGAGTCAAGGGTAGGATTTTGTTTACTGAAAACTACTCTCTGCTAGTTTTTGGCTGCTCCAGGTTTGTTAGTCATGTGAGCGCAGCCAAAAGAATCAATAGCCAAATGGGAAAAAAAATATCACATGGCCATAATTAGTGATGTTCACCAAGTGCTTACAGATTTCTGCCTTCCAGGCCCACGATCGGACTGCATTTCCACACCATATTTTGAAAGTAAGTCTTTCTTTGGACAGTGAGATGTGAGGGGAACTGACATGTATCCCATTGGATCCTTTGAAAATCAATGAGGAATTCATCATATGCCCCTCTCACTTCTGCAGTGATCTGGGAAGCACACGTGGACATAAAGCTTTAATATCCCTGTGCCCTGGGCAACTGTGGTGAGTAGATTCTCCAGCAGCCTACAGTGGACTTAGAGCAGGATCAAGAAATAAACTTTCACTGTGTTAGGCTGCCAGCATTTGGGGGTTGTTTATTCTGACAATATAAACCAGTCTGCCCTGACTGAGATTTGTCATTGAACTGACAGTTGAGCAAATACCAAATATTTGTCTCCCTCCAACCCACCACAGAGAATTTCTCAGCTGAAAGCAGACTGAAGGGTAGTAGCTTAAGTGAAGTCTCTCACTCCTTAACCCATTAAATGCCCGGGACTGCAGAGGAAATGTTTTCCATCAGCCTTCTGACCAAAGAATGACAGATCCTCATGTATGTCTTCAATAATCTTCATCCAAACTATAGAATAGGACTTCTCTGTGAAACTTCCATCACTATGTTTGTTGTTAATTCATACCTCTTCTAGATCTAAACTGGGGTGTGGACATTCAGACATATCTGTAAGGAAGTAGAACGATGACTGATTCTCAAAAGGGGCCCTGAATTCCATCATCCGGATAAGATTTGCTGGCTTTACCCCCAGAGACCAGGCTCTTGTGCTTATCTTATGGAGACAGAAGATAAAGATGAAGACACATCACAGCTCTTGTTCATCAAGGCGTAAAACCTTTAATCACTAGTAAATATGGTTAATTTAGTGTCTTAAGCCTTGATCAGCAATGTTAGCTACTCCTTTCTTAGGAAGAAATTAGAAAGTTGTGAGAAGAGACATGCTGGAAATGTGGTTGGAAAGTTTCCTCCATACTACAGGAAAGGCAGTTTTTGTTTTTAAATGCCTATTTATTTATTTTGGGGGGTGGGGCAGAGAGAGAAATCCAAGCAGGCTCCTTGCTGTCAGGGTGGAGCCCCACATGGGGCTTGAACTCAAAAACGATGAATGAGATCATGATCTGAGCCCAAACCAGGAGTTGGATGCCGAACTGACTGAGCCACCCAGGAACTCCAGAAAAGGCAGATTTTTAAGGAGGAGGATAATGCCATCTCCCTCACATCTCTTTCTAATTGATTAACATTTCTCTACTCTTACTTACTCTGAAGGGATTCAGGCCATCAAGTTTCCTCATTTGATTCATACCAATGGAACTCTACAAGGCTCCCTGACTCCAGCTATATTCTACTCCAGTCAGTGTTCTGTATTACAGCTCAAGTGATATTTTTTTTTTTTTACAAAAGTTTATTGTCAAATTAGTTTCCACATAACACTCAGTGCTCATCCCCACAAGTGCCCTCCTCCATGCCCATCCCCCTCCCCCCCACATCCATCAGTCCTCAATTTTTGTCAGCATTCAAGAGTCTCTCATGGTTTGCCTCTCTCCCTTTCCCCCACCATTTCCCCTTCCTTCTCCCCCTTGTTCCTCCGTCAAGTTCCTCCTAATCCTCCTATACGTGCAAACATATGATATTTGTCCTTCTCTGCCTGACTTACTTTGCTCAGCATAACACCCTCAAGGTCCATCCATGTTGCTACACATGGCCAGATTTCATTGTTTCTCATTGCCATGTAGTATTCCATGGTATAGATAAACCACATCTTCTTGATCCATTCTTCTGTTGATGGACACTTAGGCTCTTTCCTTGTTTTAGCTATTGTGGAGAGTGCTGCTATGAACATTGGGGTACATGTGCTCCTATGCCTCAGCATTTCTGTATCCCTTGGGTAAATTCCTAGCAGTGCTATTGCTGGGTCATAGGGGAGTTCTATTGTTAGTTTCCTGAGGAACCTCCACACTGTTTTCCAGAGGGGCTGTACCAGTTTACATGTACATGGTTTACATTCCCACCAACAGTGTAGGAGGGTGCCCGTTTCTCCACATCCTCGCCAGCATCTCGAGTTCTCTGATTTGCTCATTTTAGCCTCAAGTGATATTTTTCTAAAAATCCAAATCAAAACGTTCAGGATCTTGCTTAAAATCCTTCACTGCTTTCTATTGCTCTGAGGATATGGTCTAGACATCCTTGTATGACCTACTGGAGTCAGCAGTATCTGCTTCTTCTCTGCTTCCTTGGAAGCGTCATCTTACACCACTGGGCTCACAATTTATTACAGCCACACTAAACTTCTAATTATTCAAAAGCACTATGCTCCCTCTGGGCAAACTGCATTTACCATTCTGCTTTCTGGAACAATCCTCCCTCTCTTCATGGACTATCTAATGTCTACTAATTCTTCTGGTTTCAAGTTTAAATGTCCCCCCTTCCTGAAAACTTTGGTTAACTGCTCTCTGCAGAAATGACCCTGGTACTTCCCACATGTGGAAGGTTTTCTTTCTCCTACACGGACTGCTATCTTGTGAAGACCTGGAGGTAAATGATATAGGCAAGGGGTACCCTAGAATTTAGGGAGAAACTTGGATTCGTCTTTCCTAGTATAATATAGTGGTAGGATGGCAGATGACACCTGAGAGTATTGGCCTGTTGACATAAAGGTCATGAAGTTCCATTTCAATTTTGTAAATATAGGCCTCAGCCTGAGGAAGTTCACAGAAGAACCATGTCCATGGTTCCACACAGGGTATATGGCAAAGGTCCTGTAATAATAAACCACAGACATTTTTCTAGTCCCCAAAATTCTTCAGTCCCCTAAATCTAATCCTTTCTCCTCAACTGCATTTAACGTATGGCTCCATAATTTCTCTGTCAACTGACTAACTCATAAATCATTTTCTCTAAGTCATTATCATCCAAGTTCCTGTCTGTCCCATCTGTTTCTTTCCTTTTATCAGCACATCCTCCAAAGAATAAACCAGACCAGTTGCCCTCAGTCACTCATACCATACTCCAGGTTCACTCAGTTTGCAGCCATGGATGATTTGACCCCACCTTAGCTTGTGATTCAGACTGGCTCTCAGTGCTCAGGAAACTACGTGTTGGTGACATGCTCCCAGCCACTGCCTTACATGATCTGTCCACACTAAATGATTAAGTAATGTCCTTCCCCTTGAAATTCTTTTTTTTAACTCCTAAAATCAGTACTGTTTTAATTCTGCTTCCTTTTAAGTTATTTCTTCTAAGGAAGTAAAGTTCTACTGTTTGAAAAGAAATTACATTTTTATTCTTTTTCTCATTGTTTCTTAAATAAGTTCTTAAAATGGCCTCAATTTTAATTGAGTAACCACATTTAATTGAATGACCACAATTCAGTTAATTTTTTTTAGTGCTTACTATATGGTGAACACTGGGCCAGAATTAAGATGAATTAGATACAGTCCCTGATCAGTGGAAATCCCCTTGGAGGATCTGATTCAGTAGGTCTGAAATGAGGTATGAGAATCTGTCCTTTGAATGAGTTCCAGGTGACCGGATGGATTCACGAAATACTGGGTCTAAAATAGTAGTTCTCAAACTTCAGTGTCCTTATGCTACTTTAGGGACTTGTGTTAAAACAGCAGAGTTCTGGGCTCTTTCCTTCCATAGGCAGATTTAGTAGGATTTAGATTGAGCTCAGACTTTGGAATTTTTAACAAACCCTCCAAGTAATTCCTATACAGGTGTATGAAGACAGTTCTGTAAGAAACTAATGAAACAACAAACAGTTGTGAGGATAGATAAATATTTTGTTTGCTTGGGTTCTATCAGATTCTCTGCCTTCTGCCTCCTGGAAGCCTTTCAGTGAGCTGCTTCAGCAGGACTGAGTTAGTTAATGGGAGCTCAAGGCCCTTGGCTGATACCAAGAGCGTTAGTGTCAGATTTATCTACATAAACTCAGATTTGAAAAGGCCTTATTCCTAGCCTGGAAGCTCCTACTGTTACATCATCAAGGAGGGACAGCCTCTCTGCTCCCATTTTACTTATAGATATATAGAGTGGGGAAAGCAGAGTCTCTCTTCAGGATCACAATCCAGGGAATCCAGTTGTGCCTGGCTTAAATACTCCTCCCTGTGAGTTAGTGAAGGCTTGAAGGATTTCATATGGTTGGCTACTTACCTGTCTGTAAATTTCTCTATTAAACATTACCAAGTGTTTGAATAGGAGTGTTCTGTGCCCCTAGTATGGCCATTGCTAACCACCATGGATATACCATATTTATAGCCATGTGGCTTTAAGGAATGGATGAAAGAACTCTAATAGGGCAACTTGGTAGGAGAACATCCTCCCAGTGATGACTGCAGATCGCCACTGACAAACCAAGCATGTTGGCTAGGAGTCACAATACATAACCTCAGAATGATCAGGTCATTGATCAGACTAAAATGCCTGGGAATTTGGCTATTTATGAGCCATCATATCTATTGATAGTCTAGATCACACTAAAGCCCGCAAGTGAAGAGATCATTTGGAAATTCGAGAAAAATGGATTAACCTCAGGGCAATTCAAAAGGTAAAAGGTTAACACAAACAAAGAACTAAGCAGGGCTGCTAGTAGCCAAGGGAAAGAGGCTTGTCTCAACAGAGCCTGGGAAGGTCCAGTGGGAGAGTATGCACATGGGGTCAGCATGCATCGCCGAAGAAATGTATTCTGTGGAAGCTGCTCCCATAGGTAAGGAAAGTAGATGGGAACACAGAGAAGAGAAGATAATGACCTCTGTAGAGACCAAAGACAGACATAAGAGAGATGCAGCAGGAAACGGAGTAGAGGCAGGGCCAGGTTCTCACCCTAGGCTCCATTTGTCATGTTCATCTCAGTCTCCCTTTCCCATTCCTCACCCCAGGGAGAGACCTTATATAAATAAGCTTTCTGTATTGGTGCTTTCAAAGCTGTTGCTGGTTATTTTATTTAGACTGCCTTGGTGTTATTTTGTTAGACTGTATAATTGATTTGATTTTCTGAGTTCCTTAAATCCAGCACTAGTGAAAGGACAGGGTGGTTGGATGAAATCATATGACCCCTGCTGATGGATTCTATTACTGTACATTTGGCCAGGGGCATTGTTGAGAAATGACTATAATCCTAAATCTTGCCATCGTCATGTGATTGAAACAATACTGCTTTCCAGCGGTAGAGAAATGAATTAGTCTCTACATAAAAGATTTAATGTAGGCAAGGATGTTATATAACACTATTTCTCAGTTTAACAACCTTATCTGACTAGTAAAAAAACGTACTAGTACTTAGTATTTCACTGTGGATTGTCGGGTCTGTACAGGGAAGTGTCCCCTGCTGTTTCAACAGTGACATGTAGCATATTGGTGACTAAACAAATCATGTCAATTACTGGCATATTTGCTTTGCAGCCTTGTTCCAGATCTTTCTTTTTTCTTTTTTCTTTTTTTTAAATTCTAAAAATTTATTTATTTATTTATTTATTTATTTATTTATTTATTTATTTAGAGAATGAGTGGGGTAGGGGCAGACAGAGAGGGAGAGAGAATCCCAAGCTTGATTTCATGAGTTGTGAGATCATGACCTAAGCCAAAATCAAGAATTGGATGATTAACTGACTGCGCCGCCACCCAGGTACCCCTCCCTACCCAGTCCAGCTCTTTTTCTCTACTCCCAGAGAAGAGTGGGCTGTTTCCTTTCTTTTGTATATTTAGTGTACAATGACTGCCCAGATCCACAGCTAGTGATATTTGGGGAAACACTAGCATACTGTGAATTCCATGATGGAATCCAAACATTCCATAAAATTGCCTTTATAAAATAATTCTTAGTTCAAAAATTTTAAACATATACAAAAGAGGAAGATAATATATCAACCACCATATCTATATTCTATAATATCAGCATATACATTCTTATATCAACATGTAGCAATATTCTAATGTTCTTGTTTCATTTATACTGCCATGCTTTTTTCCTGATAATATTTTAAGCAAATTTCAGATGAATATTCATTATATTTTTAGAGTGGTCCCACCAAGGAAACTGCTTGCATTTGTATGCAGTTCAAACACAGTCAACTAAAAATAGATGGGTCTCTTATAAGGACAGAAATTCATGGTTCTCTTGAGAGTATGTGGTCATCAGCCCCAAATGATATTCCCTAGCCTGCAAGCGCAAATTACTGGTCTTGTAGCCATCATCAAAACCAAAGACTCAGTGCCTGATTGGCCTACTTGGGGACTGGTGACAGTGTATGCCATGCTTGGGAGTTTTACTATACCCAGGTCATCATACAAATGGCCAAGATTAAATGCAAACCCTGAAGCAAGAACTCAGAAATATTGTAACCATCATTAAAATAAGTCATGTCCTTTACCTCCACTGTTCCTTTCAACGTAAATGGTATAATTACAGCCTGAGAATAGTCTTTTTAAAAATATTTAAAGTTTATTTATTTATTTTGAGAGAGAGAGACAGAGACTGCAAGTGGGAGAGGGGCAGAGAGAGGAAGAGACAGAATCCCAAGGAGGAGCCGCACTGTCAGTCACGATGTTACAAACCGTGAGATCATGACCTGAGCCAAAACCAAGAGTCAGATGCTCAACTGACTGAGCCACTCAGTTTTTCCTTGATCGAAACTCCCTGACTTAACATTCCCATCCTTCAGTGGGCTATCTCTGAACCTAAGTCTATAAGTTGGAATCTGTAAGTTGAAAGCTTATAGAGGCATTATATGAAAATGGATGTCTTTGGGCACCTGGGTGATTCGGTTGAGCAACTGACCCTTGATTTTGGTTCAGGACATGATCTCATGGTGCATGAGTTTGGGCCCCACATTGGGCTCTGTGCTGAGACTGCAGAGCCTACTTGAGATTCTTTCTCTCTCCCTCTCTCTCTATTCCTACTCTGCTTGTGCTCTCTCTCAAAATAAATAAACTTAAAAAATTTAAAAAAAAAAAGAAAAGAAAATGGTGTCTATTAAGGACAAAGTTTGGTTCTGCTTCTCTTTTATTTGTCATTATTATAGTAATGTAAAGACTTGCCTATTCTCATAGCTATTGGGGTGAATTTGTACCTGAATGTGACTGTGGATATGAGTGAGCAAAATCCTGGAATTGATATATACAGTTCTCCAGAGGTGGATTCTAATTTCTCTTCTCAGTCTTATCCCTTGAGCTTCTTGTACCCACTATCTCCAAAAGCGCCTGTGAAATGTTTGCTTTTGTTTACACTAATTCCTCTGCATGCAGAACCTCCCTCTTTCCATTTCTGCACATCCAAATCTTATTAACTCTTCTAGGACCAGGTGAAGTGTTACTCATATTTTCTTTTCTGACCCTTTATATAACTTTGCTTACATTTCTTTTATGAGACATTTTTCATTGTGCTATATGCATCGTCATTTATACTCTAACACCCTTGACATTATGTATCAAGAATTGAGTTGTATGAGGTTGCACTCTGGGAAAGAAGCATCAACAAGAAAGTCCCTGCCCCCCAAAGAGACCATGCTTTAACAGGGTGGCTGGACACTTAACTGTTGCTGTAGAGCATGGCAAGGACAGGAATATGTGAGAGGTACTGTAAGAGAAGAGGAGGAGGGTGGCTTGCACCGTTGACCTTAGCAGGAAAGATCTCAGAAGGAAGTGATGCCCGAACACGGACTGGAAGGATGTCAGCTGTTCCAACATAGAGGATGATAGGCCAAGCCAAGTGTATTACAGTTCTTCTGTCTATTGGGGACTTGTGACAGTGTATGCCATGCTTGGGATATTCTGTCTATTGTCAAAGTGTGAGCTCCTGGAAGGCAAGAATGGTTCCCGTCTGTAAGGTCTCAGAGCACTTGTATGCTTGGCATAAAAGACAGGTTTAATAAATATGTATTATCTGAAGAAGAAGTTTAGGGTAAGTGTGATCTAAGAGTGTATGGAATTTGGGTAACACAATGATAGGAGGGTACCAGTGAATACTTAATACTCTTACCTAGATTAGTCCTGCCATTAGGAAAATTGGGGTTAAAAATCTGGCACTATCGTACAAATCTTGTATTTGCCTTTAGCATCTCTGAGGACTTATACTTTATCTATCACCATTAAGAGGCCTATTCTTTGATGCAAAGTGGATACTACTGATCTATGACCTATAGCTTGCACATGATGATAATGAGGTTTCTGAGCCTCCCACGATCCTCATTTTTTTGTTTTGTTTTGTTTTTTGTTTAGTCAAAAGGTGCACATTTCCAAGGCCATCAGCTGGGTCAGGAGTGCCAACTTGATTGAAGGAGAACTTTCACCTCATTAGCACCAAGTTCTCACCAGCCAAACTAATCTTCTCGGATGAAATAATTGGAATAGGTTATAAAAATCATGTTTTTAAAAAAACATTAAAAGGGAGGTAGAACACAGGAAGCTGGAGTTAGAACACAATGTCCCAAGACTTAGCCCTGTATTTCCGGTTTATACTGGTCAATTTCATTCCTTCCTTCTCACCCAAGTTTTCATTCTAGAAAGTTGTCTGTGCTACTGGTTTTCATTTTGCACTGGTGGTTCATGCTTAAATCAATCTTTTTATATTTTTTATAAACTTTTTTATGTTTATTATTGAGACAGAGAGAAACAGAGCATGAGTGGGGGAGGGGCAGAGAGAGAGGGAGACACAGAATCCAAAGCAGGCTCCAGGCTCCAAGCTGTCAGCACAGAGCCTGATGCGGGGCTTAAACCCATGAACCACGAGATCATGACCTGAGCCGAAGTCAGATGCTTAACCAATTGAGCGACCCAGGCGCCCCCAACAGTCAAATGAATCTTGATACATACCTCAGCTTTCCCTGGTGTCGTCTGGTACCATTTATCAAGAATGAATTGACTTCTCTGTAGTACTTGGTCCCTTTGGCTACTCACTGTACTTAAAAGTGAGTTCTTTGCTTGTTTTCCAGTTTGGGGTTTGTGTGTTTGTTTGTTTTCTTTTTGGTTTTTAACAAAATCTGTCTCCTTCTCAGGTGTGTTTTTATGTTATTCTTCTCCAGAGATTTATCTTCAGATATTTCCTGTTTTCACTTTTAATACTCTGTCGGATAAATTTAATCTTCTCTCCTCACTTTTGTAAACATAGAAATAAAATATAATTTTAGTGTGACTTCTGGCCTCTAGATTCTTATATTTAGCTCTACTTGAATCTCCCTTTGAACATGCAAATATAGCATATCCAGAACTGCACTCTGTTGATAGTTTCTCTTTAGTATCCACCATGTGGCTCAAGTCCGAAAGCCTGGGGTTGTCCTGTGTTCTGTATTTACCTTATATCTTCTGTGCCCTGTTGTTTCTCAGCGTCTCCACTGTCCTTAGTGGAGACTGTGAACTGCTTCCAGTCTCTTAATTCACCTGCCTCCAGTCTTTCCCCCGACCTCTAAACTCTTTTCGCAACTGTCACTGAAGTGTTGTTGTTTTTTTTTTTTTAAACAAATCTAAGAATGTTATATACCTACTAAAATATCTTCATGGCTTCTCATTGTGCCAGGCTACCTTCCAACCTGCCCAGCTTTCCAGAAAGATCTTCCATAACCTGGCTGTACATATCCATAGTCTCCCTAGTTGCCATTTCACTCTTGTACTTCAGCCACTCACGGATCCTATGGTTCTATGATTGTGCAGAAAACTGTTTCTCATTACGTACTGACATTGCTAGCCTGATTGCGCTGTGCAGTCATTCACCTAACTAACCTCATCGGTCCTTAAAATTTTAATCATCTCCCTTTTGGTAGCCCTTACACACACACACACACACACACACAGTTAAACTGGATTAGCTGCCTTTTTAAAAATGTATTTTCATTAGCATTCTGTACTTTCTTGCTAACAACAATGCTGTATTTTCTTTATTATGTTTCCTCACTATTCTGTTTCTCCTACTACTGACATTGTGCCTTACTTTTCTTTCTCGCCTTGCGCCCAGCATTATATATAAGCAAAATAACTACTCGTAGTCTTCTGAGTGAATGGATTTATGGTTTATAGCCAGCTATACACTTGTTAAAATGTGACAAAACCACTAACTCTCTGTATTGGGGGTTCTCCATTTATCAGATAAGAATTCTGGCAGTATCTATCTCATAAGAATGTGAGGATTCAACCAAATGTTACACATGAATAGATGTTTTAAAACTATAATCACTTAAAATTTTTTTTTTCAAACCAGAGCTCAGTCCTTGGTTATATTCCTTAGTCAATACAAGTGTGTTTACATTTCTGAAATATGTTTGGATTTCATAAAATTTTCATGCCTTGGGAGAAAATAGAGCCAGCTAATCACTTTCACAGTCAGAAAATATGAATAAAAACAGAAGGCACTTAAGTGAACCATTACATTTGAAAATAGAAATAAAAACAAAAGCATGATAAATTATTTGCTGATACAATACACAAGTATGGGTTTTATCATACATACGATATATCAGACATGGACACATATATACATACATATATACACATACATATATATCTATATATACACATACATATATACACATACATATATATCTATATATACACATACATATATATTTATACACACATATACATATATACATACATGTATACATATATGATTTGGATGTCATCCTCTTGCAAATACTTTGTGAAAATAACAGCCCAGAAGAAAAGCTTTATATAGTGTCTTCCCTTACATTCATCTGTTTTTCTTCAGACTACACAGCTCTTAAAGTGGAAAATAAGGCAAATACACTGCATTTGAAAGCTTTCTCTGCAGGATGACTCAGTCTTCTGGCTATATTGTTCATTCCATTTCTTTTCCTTATAGAGCCACTAGGAGGTTTTTCAAAAGCCAGTGTGCTCACCTCTCCATTTACTGCTTAAAATAAATAACAAAAGAGTTAAGTGGTCATCCTCCAAGTGCTGTTCCATTCAGAAAATGACCAAGCAAAACACACTGTCACCTTTAGCACCACATTGTTGTAGAGCTGGTAGCTTCAAGGTAAAATCTACTTTCTTTATTGATTAAAACAGGTTCCTGTTTCTCTGTACTCAGAGTCAGGGAATCGAAAGTGAGAGCATTAGATTCTTCTCTCCCTCCTGTGTCACAAGGTATTCAGTCAGGTCCACTGGACTGAAGAAGATTTGGAGTCTCATTTCCAAGGGTCAGTCAACTCTGAGGTCCCTGCAGTATTCAGGAAAGAATTGTCTTTGACCTGCAATATTTTTTTTCATATTCTGGAGAAACAGGAAAAAATTTTTACAGCAACATGTTGAATGACAGTTCTGGAGTATGTCAAGTTAGATTTCCTGAAAGTCTACTGAGATTGTAGAGGAGGAAAAAAGTTTTCCTTTACCGTCTTAGGTTCTGCATCTGAAATTCATAAATTAAACTGACAAAAGATTGACAGGAGAAACTGTTTATTATGTATGCATATGGGAGCCTTCACAGAACAATTGTGAAAATCCAAAAATGTGTGTTAAACCCTGGGGCTTGTATATAAGCATTTTAACAAAAGCAATAAATTTGTGGAATGGTGAAAAGACAAAGGCTTGGACTTTTAGGAGCAGTATCTTGTGAGAAGACATAACTGTACGGGGGAAACTAATGGAAGATAAGGGTTATTTAGTAAGGTTCTGTTTCTGCAGATTCCATGTTATCTCTGGAGAGGATTCATTCTCTCCTTCCTGATACTGGGGTGGGGGGCTCCTTCTCAGATGGAGAGGCAGAGACGGGACACCAGAGCATTGTTCTTGTATCTGCTTCTTCTCAGTTTCCTTCAGTTTAAAATAATCCTTATGACAGGGCGTCTGTGTGGCTCAGTCGGTTAAGTGTCCGACTTCGGCTCAGGTCATGATCTCACAGCTCATGGGTTTGAGCCCCACGTGAGACTCTGTGCTGACATCTAGCTCAGAGCCTGGAGCCTGTTTCAGATTCCGTGTCTCCATCTCTCTCTGACCCTCCCCTGCCCACGCTGTCTCTCTCTGTCTCTCAGAAATAAATAAAAACATTTAAAAAAATTAAAATAATCCTTATGTCAAAGTGGCATATTTTGGAGGTGTATATTGTGATCCCCTTTAAGGGTGTGTCTTATGATTCATATATATATAAATATATAAAAATAAATATATATAAATATATATATTTATAAATATATATATATAAAAATATATATATATAATTTTAACTGCCACCCGTGGCATAGAGCTGTAGGCTTTTTAATGTTCCCTCTTCCTGAACCCAGAAGATAATTGATTATTACAAGGCTCATTTAATATGCTTGAGGATACTATTTATCAAACCCTTTTCTGTCCCAGTTATCTTCCTTTTGTTTTTTCCTTGCTCACAAACGTCAAGTGGCATCTACGGTACAAAGTTCCTGTATCATTATTGCTTCATATTTCTTTTTAAAGTATCCAATTATTTTTCTTAAAAACCATTTCAGAAGTAAGCTTTAAAATAATACTTACAGTGGGAAAACTATTATCACGTATCATCCGCAGAAGGTTACCATAAAAGTGAAGCAAAATAAAAATTTATAATTTCCATCTGATTTTTTCCTACAGTTTCTGTTTCTCGGCTAAACTTCCCCATCTGAACCTACATACTATCTATCTGCTACATTAGAAATTTTAACGTACTGACCATGGTTATTTTTAAAAATATGCTTATTATTTTTGAGAGAGAGACAGAATGTAAGTTGGGGAGGAGCAGAGAGAGAGGGGGAGACACAGAATCTGAAGCAGGCCCTAGACTCTGAGCTGTCAGTACAGATCCCGATGTGGGGCTCAAACCCATGAACTGTGAGATCATGACCGGAGCCCAAGTCGGTAGCTTAACAGACCACCCAGGTGCCCCGATCATGGTTATTTTAAATCCCTTGTCATAGAGTTCCAACAACACTCATCATATCTGAATCTAATTTTATTGACTTCTTTATCTTTCAGGAGTGTATTAATTTTTTTCTTTCCTTTTAGTATGCCTTCTGGTTTTGTTTTTGTTTTTTTTTTTTAAAGCCAGGTATCTTTTGTAGAATAGCATGGAATGACGTAAATACTTTTTATTCCTAGAAATTGGAATGCTTTTCTCCTACTAGGACTATAGTGTGGTTTGTAGTGATTCATGCAGAGTCGTTCTGATCTTGAGGTCTGTGATTACTCTGGCTGCCCTCCATGCACCACAGTCTTCTAATTCTTCTAGTGATGATTGATATTGGGCCAGGTACTAATTTTCTGGAGGGCTTGTCTCAATGTCAGATTCCCCCTCAGCTTTAGGCCTCCTCTTTATACTGACCTCCGAGGAGTGTGTTTCTTACAGCTCTTCGAGCAGTATCCAGAGTTTGATTTTACTTAATTGTTGTTACCCTCATGGTAGGATTATGGGGACATTCTTTGACCTTCTTCTCAAGGCTCCCTCTTAGAGCACATTGTTGTCACTGTCACAGCTTTCATTCTGGCTCAAGTATTTATTCCCACTCTTTACCAGAAGTTAAAGGCTGCTTTTCTGTTCCCTTCTTTCAGATGTAGTGGATTTTCATCAGTGACCTGTGGGAGGCAGTGCTTGTTACCTTTTTCTTGGAGATTAAGGCTTACATTCCATAAGGAAGACAAGCAGGATCCAGCTCCTCATCTGTATCCTTTCCACAGGGGCTGCCTTCTTTCCCCTGGTCTGTGCCAACAAGGAAGCTCTCTCATGAGTCTCCCTCATTCATCCTGTGAGCACCTCCATGATCATATGAGATACTCAAGCTCTCAGGTTTACAATCACACTAGTTGCCCTTCCTCTCAATAATTACATAATGGTGTTGTCAACGTAGAACTAAGAGTATTGGTTTGGCAGACATGGGGTATCACATACTGGCTTGGCTGAAAAGTGTAGATTTGAAATGTACTTTAAGACTGTGTATCCAAGAATGATGAACATTTTGACAAAAATGTGAGATAAAAAAGGGCTGGTAACAGGCAAGGGAGATAATGATTTAAATTTCAATGTTAAGCTGAAATACCAGGAAGAGTGGAAGGAACTGAGAGACTTTTCAGCTATATCATTTATCTCAGATGGATCAGGGAAGAAGAATTTCCTCTTCCCTTCAAGGTCCTTCTAGCTGGACTAAGAATCAAATTTACAGGAGACAGATTAATAGGAGAAAATCAAATTTCATAGTGTACATACCGAGAATTCACAGAGATATGAAATTCCAAAGACAGTAAGACAACTTGATGCTTATACGAGCAAAGAAGAGGGGTGAGGTCTGAGGATACAAAAAGGAGAAACACCATTAGCAGGAAGATGAAAAGAAATGTTTGGAAAATTATGGTTTTCCCTGTCATGAAGATAAATTTCTTAGGTTAAGAGGAATCTCTGTTAACAGTTCTCTTTCTGGTGTGAGCTGGCAGTTAAGGGGGAGGTAAAGAGCTTTTCCTGAATCCGATGTGTCTTGATTGCTTTTAACTTAAAATAGTATTCATGTGAAAGTGGTCCAGCCACTTGTGGCAGCCTGCCCTTGGCCCCTATAGGTATAATGAGCGGTTTCAAATTGGAGAATGCTCATGGACCAGTAGGAATTATTGACTGTGAAAATGGACAGACTAACAGAACTGGGAAATGTTGCTGGGCACCGTGGTGAACACAAGGCCATTGTCAAAACCTGATTACAAACAGGAACTATAGGTATACATTTAAGAGGTAAACAGAACAGATATTAGACTGAAAGATGTTCTTAGCAGTAAGAGGAGTGAATGCACTACAAGTTAAAATTTCAATACTTCATAAAACAAGCTGTGTCTCCTTTTTTAAAGAAGTTTTATTTATTTAAGTAATCTTCACACCCAACAAGGGGCTCCAACTCATGACCCTGAGATTAAGTCACATGCTCTTCCGACTCAGCCAGCGAGGCACCTCGCATCTGTTTTTTTTTTTTTTTTTTTTTTTAACACTCAAGCAGACCAGAAACAATAGCAGAAAAGAAAAATGTAAAAATATGCCTCACATCTTTTCTGTAGTCTGAATTTTTGTGTCTCCCTTAAATTCACTGTTGAAATCCTAACCCCCAAAGATAGTATTAGAAGGTGAGGCCTTTGGAAGGTGCTTCAGTCATGAGGATAGAGCCTTCATGGATGAGGTGGGTGCCTTATGGGAGACCTTGTAGGGATCTCTAGCTCTGCCTTTTATGTAAGGACCCAGTGAGAAGGCTCTGACTATGAACCAGGAAGAGGGCTTCTCTGGAACCTGACGGTGCTTGCATCTTGTTCTTGGACTTCCACCTTTCAGAACAGTGAAAAATAAATTTCTATTGTTTATAAGACATGAATGGACAGTCTTCTCATCCTAGTATTAAAGGTTCCTTTACATGACTGAAAAGGACTATTATATCACAGTACTTTACTGCTATATAGATCTAGTTGTCAGTGTTTAACATTTATCTTAGTCTGGCAATAAATATTTCCTCTGTTCACAGAAAGTTGTCTCGCTAAAGGCATTGCCTCATTGGGAGAATTTTTTCATTTTTTTTCTCTTCTTCACGAATCATAACTTCCCCAAGTCACAGCTTTGAATAGTTGCATAGGTAAAGCTCCCAACTTCCTTATTATACGTGAGAAAGGCCATAACAATTCATTAAAATCAAGTAAATAGAAAATTATCAATAAGAGTCTAATCATGTATTCATTACCCAGTAATAATTATTGGCTATGGGAGAACTTTATTCTGTTTTAATTACTCTGAGAAAGAAAAAGTAGCCAAATTATTGAATAACTACGTATTTTATCCATCATTTGCCTAATCCCTCATGATTATGATCTCTCAGCCTTTTTCTTCTCATAATCCTGTGAATCCATCTGAGCTCACAAACTATAGAACAAAACAAAGCCACACAGATACTCAGGTAGTAGGATAAGAAGTGGTTAAGATTGGTACATCTTCCTCAAAGCATAGGTGCAAAGCCACAGATGATAGAGTGCTGTGACAGAGGCAGTCACTTATATCTTCTCTTAAGAAAAATTTGGTAAAGGATATCAAAAATAGACAAAAAATATAGGGAATAATATGAATACTTAGGCACCCACATGCCAACTTGGCCAGTTCTTGGTACTTTTCCCCGTACTTGGCATAAATACTTTTTTAAATACAGAAAGAGTTTAATTCTTACACGATTCCTGCCCAATATTATTTCTCTTGGATCCATATTAAGGAGTATTCTCATCCAAATTTTTTCTTTTTCATTCCAGAACTATTTTTATTCTTTTGCTGCATATGTTTGTATTGATGAACAATTTGTATTTATACTGATATATTATAAATGAGTCACTAAAATGGAGACTTTAACATTACCATTTCATCATTAAAAGTACGTATTTAACTGCAGAATACCATTGCCTCATCAGGAGGCAGATATAGACTGTTGTTGGAGATTTGGACTTGAAATCAAAAGGCCTAAGTATTAGGCTGTGGCTAAAGGTATGTGTCCTTAGCAAGTTCCATTAACTTTCTGAATTACAGAATTTTAGAAAGTAAAGGAGAAGATATGTACTTCTTGGGGTTTGGGGAAGATTATATAAAATATGGTATACAGAAGTATTTGGGAAGCTAAAAAGTGTTTTTAATAGAACGTATTATTGTTCCATTTCTTCTCATCTCTTGATTTTTATTTTTTTAAATTTAATTTAATTAATTTATTTTTTTAATGTTTATTTTGGAGAGAGAGAGACAGACAGACAGACAGCATGAGCAGGGGAGGAGCAGAGAGAGAGGGAGACACAGAATCCGAAGCAGGCTTGAGGCTCTGAGCTGTCAGCACAGAGCCCAATGTGGGGCTCAAACTCATGAGCGGTAGGATCATTGCCTGAGCTGACGTCAGATGCTCAACTGACTGAGCCACCCAGGAGCCCCAAATTTTATTTTAAAAGTGGGGAGGGGCAGAAGGAGAGAGATAGAGAATCATCTCAAGTAGACTCCATGCTCAGGCCCCAATGTGGGGTTTGATCCCATGATCCTGGGATCATGACTTGAACCCAAATCAAGAGTCAGATGCTCATCCAACTGAGCCACCCAGGCACTCCTAGAGCCTAAATAGTTCTTAATAGTTCTGTAAAATTGTCTGAGCTCATAAAATATTTTCTTAGAGACTATTTTTGGGCCAACGAGAACCCTACCAATGGGCTAGTAAATGATCATAGAGAAATACAATTAGACATATAGGTACAATGTGACATTAAACATTTAAGTTCAGTGTTATGAAGAATGAAAGAACCTCAGAGCTTATAAAGTTCAGTCATCTAATTTAACACGTAAGAAAAAAAAATACTGTTAGAAGTGACTTCTTTAAGTCACACATAGAGGCTTTTAAGTAGAAAATACATGTTGGTTGAATTGTGATGATATCTCTTCCATCTGAAGTAATATTTTTATTATTTTTGTTTCCAATGTTAAAAGAGAGGTATGGTTTTTTTCTGTTGAAAATGATTCATGTTGAAGCTGCCTTGCTGGAGCAATGTCCTGATAAGAGATTTTCTCGTCTGTTGGAGAGGAGCCAAGGACTTACTCACACAGTTATTTAATATAAATAGGGACTCCTCCATCAACTATATGCCTCTTTGTCATCGTCATAAACTGCCGTCGCATGTGCGCTGGTGGCAGAGTTTTTACTGATTATGCTGTTGTTTTTCTTCATCTTAGATCAGAGCTCAGACTATTTGCTTATTCTGGAGGAGTGACGGAGCTGGTAGATAGATGCTGCCACCAGCTGTGTGTCAGCCTTCAGAGGAAGGAGGTGCTCAGCCACAGGGCTGGGGCTCAAGCAGTTGTTTCAGCTGCTATTCACTATGGAGTTCAGGGCACGCATCTCATACTACCTGTCTTTTAGAGAAGTCAGCTTCCTATGTGAAAGATCTGTAAGTCCCAAAGAATCCAAAGGTGGGAAGGAGTGGTACCCATTATAATCATGCTTGATTCTTCAATCTGTGCCAGACTCTGAGGCTCACTCTTATTTATTCCACCCCTTCCCCTGGGCACATCCAAATTACTTAGGTTTCAGCCTCACACATTTAAGCCAGACAGAGCTGCCACGCATCTGCTCTAAAACAACTCATGGTATATTGGTATATCGTACAGCACTGAAATTATGTGTTTCAGGGGAAGAGGCACCAGACTGGAATCTAAATGATAGAGGCTACAGTCTTGGCTCTGTGGTAGTTTAGCAGCGTGACCTTAGGCAAATAACTTTCTATCTGGATCTAAGTTTTTTCAGTTGCAGAATCAGGTGTTCAGTTAATTGCTGAAGTTACTTGTAGCTCTGATTCCATGATTTTGAAATGGGCAAATTTAGAAAATTTAGACATTTAGAAAATTTCTAATAGTACAACGTATTGAATACACACTTTTGGCTGGACACCAGTTGATGTCGTTTACATGGATTAAATTATTCACACCTCAGAATAGCCCTTTGATGAAGTTAGTGTTGCCATTGGCTCACAAAGGAGAAAATCAATCCTAAATAACTTCTTCAGGGTCTTATTAGTAAGAGCAGAGCTGATACTCAAACCCACTTATATCTGACAGCAGAGTCAGAACATGAAGGTGTTATGAAAAATCTAATGGCCCTGTAGAACTGGACCTTGAAGGACTTAGGGTGTCCTAGAATTAATTCCTTGTGTTTGGAATTTCCATAGTATTTCTGAAATATCTGCTATCAAGACAACAATATAGAATCAGGCTTGGACTCGGAATTTTAGAGGTACTTTTAGAAGTTTTGTGTAAAAAGAAAATAGTTTCCCACCCTCCACCCCCATCCTACCTTCATGAACATTGCAGTTTGAAATGCTGTTTATAAATTAACCAAGTGGCAATTAAAATTAATCTTATTGTTATGTACATTTGCATATTAATAATGTGTTATAAGAGGTAAGTCCTTATTGACTTTTTTAATGATTAAAACCATTAAATGCATGAGATACTAGAATAAATTTTTAAGTGATAATCATTGACAGTTTTGAAGGAAGAATTGGCCAATAAATATTTTTTATTCTTGATGTTTTTGCTTTCTGCTAAGAAGAAAAAAAGAGGTCAGAGTTGTTAGAAAGAAATGGTAGGGCTTAGGGGCAGATGACAGAGAAGTTTTTAATTTCTTAATGACCATAGATAGTTTACTTCAGCTTACCATTGGTTTCTCCATTTTCAAAAATGGTAAATGATTTCTACCTCTCAGGCATCGAGATAAAATATACAGAGTCATAAATGTAACTTAAAGATCAATCTCTCTTCTCAATTACATTAGTAGCCTTCTCATGAGACTCCATATCGCCAGTACTTCTTCCTCTATTTTATTTATCGATACTAAAATGATCATTATGATTATATAACTTTTCAGCTTAAAACTTTCAATTATTCCTCTTTGCCAAGAGATGCAAACTCAAGTTCTTCAGGCTGGCACACAGGACCTACCCAAGTCAAATTGTCTTGCATGTCCTCGTGCGATCATCTGGATCCGCCCTTTGCTGCCTTACTCTGTGTACTGTATAGCCAAATGAAGCTTTCAGGATGGCCAACTCAGGCGAGGGTCTATGATCTCTCTGTTTTTGCATGAAGTGTTCTATCTGCCTGGAATTCTTCTCTAGCCTTTCCAACTGATAAGCCCTCCTCATCTTTCAAAGCCCTACTGATTTCTCACCTCACCTAAGAGCTTTCCCAGACACTGCCTTTCCACTTGCTTTGCACTCTTAGGCACATGGTATTGGGTCACCTCCTGTATTGCCTTCCTCTTGTTACCTACTCCATGAGACTGTGCAAGCTGGAACTGTATCTTCTTGTTCACACATTGTCTCTTGCTCTCTCACAGGGTGGTGACAGATTGCCACAAGCAATCCATCAAAATTCTCTCAATGTTCATTTTCCTCCCTAAATCTCCAGCCCCTGTTGAAGAGTTTTCCAGAGTTCAGGTATCTTTCATTTAAAATAGCACTTTGCTTGGGGTACCTGGGTGACTCAGTCGGTTAAGCGGCCAACTTCGGCTCGGGTCATGATCTCACGGTTCATGAGTTCGAGCCCAACATCAGGCTCTGGGCTGACAGCTCAAAGCCTGGAACCTGCTTTGGATTCTGTGTCTCCTTTGCTCTCTGCCCTTCCCCTACTCATGCTCTGTCTCTCAAAAATAAATAAACATTAAAAAAAATAGCACACTGCTTAAAAAAAGAAAACAAAGGGTTGAACCTACAGGATATGAAAAATAAATGAGTTTTTCCAACCATATACCTTGGAAAACCATTATATACTCTAGATAAATCAGATAAATGCAGTTGAAAATGTAATACATATCTGTCATGACTCCATATTGATAAAAATGACTGAATTTCCATGAAAATAAAAAAGATTATATAAAACTCCAAATTTTTAGTGACTTTAAACATAACACATACATTTTCCTCAGAACTCTCACACTGAAAATCTGAATTTTCCATATACTTACTTCCTTAATCTGTTAAAAGTGTGTTATGCTTTAATTTGGTAGTAATTTACCATGAAACCCAGGTTTCCTTTGGTTTCAACATCTTTGTTCATAATTTCCTTATAAACAAGCTTTAGCTATACTTTGAATTGCCTGGTACCGTTGTTTTTCTATCATTCATGATCATCCTATTATCAGGAATTGGAATAGATTTTGACATCCCTATTTGGAAATTGAAGAAAAGAATTCTTACAGAAGTCCCCGAATGACTCAGGATCCCTGAGGCTACCTTTGCAGCAAAGAACTAGAACCAAATGTCTTGATTCCTAAATCCCTAGTGCAAATGCCTAAACTGAGCAACTCTTGTCCTTCTTCATTGAATCTAGACCTTTCTCCCTTGCCTCAGCCAAGTGTGGGGGTTCATCAAAAATTAGTTATTTATTTTCTACAGACCTTTCCATTATGTCCTTGGTCTGTCTCCATTGTTCTGGTGTTTTTCAGGACTTCAAGATCTATTACTTTGTAATAATTTAAGTATCTTGTTATGAGGCACTCTTCTTCTAAACCAGCTAACTCCTCCCATTTACTGCTCCTATTTTTCTGCCTGGGTGATTTTGCTGTATTATAAATATGTAATGCTTTGCTTGCTAGGCAATTTCCTATAATCTCTAGAAGCTCTACTCTGTAGACCAGCACAATGAATTGTCTTGATTAACCCTGTGTACTCCTCTGGCATTAGCACCTGCCATTCCCTGCACCTTGCAAATCTTATCCCAGCCGTGGGCCTGCCTGACAGTTACCCCAGTGAATGCATCAGTGTGTTTCAGAGGGTAGTCACTCAGGTCTCTGATATAACTTCCCCATTTTCATCCTGATTCATTTTTAAAGAGCCAAATGAAGAATATTAAATGTGTGCTTTATACCTACATCCCCACATACGACTGCCACAGAACCGATCGATGCCTCCATGTCTCCACTGTGCTTTATGAATATCCTTATTGATGTATTTACACATGACGCAATACTTATTTATTGTTATAGATCCTCCCTGATGTCAACGAATTTTTCCTGTTAATATGAAGAAAGAAATTGCACTTACATATTTTTAACAAGTTAATCTAATCCTGCATACAAGATTTTTATGTTGGTTAGAAAATGTTTTTAAGTTTGTTTGGTGTTTACCTCTGCATTGTTAAAGTTTCTAAATAGAGCTTTATTCTTTTAGTGTAAATTCAACAACAAAATCATATTACCATGGTAAAATTTTGGAATATACAATTTAACAAAAATGTTCTCTCAGCAGTAGAAGTTTCTGTTACAAGTCAGTTACTCTGGTAACTATAATTAAAACTAAAATGTCTCACTTACTTTAAAAAGGTAGACTATATGCTTCATTTTTCCACTATGTGCCAGGTAGTACAATACTGACAGCAATTATTTTTGTCTCTACAGTTGCTGACAGAGATGTTGCACAAAGGTACTAAAGGAGAAGTGTCAGTACAGTCACATAATTATTTATTCTAGCGTTATTAGATTATGGGCAAACCAGAGTTTTCTTACTGGAACTTCTGTAGAATTTACTGGAACGTAGAACGTACTGGAACATTTTGCAAGGGCTAATTAAGGTACATTAGATGATATGATGAATAAATTCACTTAATCAGACGTACACAGACTCCCAGGTCTCAATCCACTGAAATAAGTGAGGATACTGGTCTCAATCTCTGCTCATTGTTGCTTCTTAACTTCACTAAAGATACTTCCCTTTTGTAGTGATATGTGACTGTATGCTCCATGTTCTGATGGATGTTGTCAATTTCTCCCTCCCCATTCTATACATATACATATAAAGATATATGCATATATAGATACATGTATAATATCTATAAAACTCAGTCGTTTGCTTAATATTTCTATTAATTTTTTTTCTACTGATACCTTAGTAGATTCTCTCATATATGCCTAGAGAGCACTTACCTAAACGTTGTAGCCTATGGGTGCCTGAGTGGCTCAGTCAGTTAAGCGTCCAGCTTCAGCTCAGGTCATGATCTCATAGTTTGTGAGATTGAGCCCCACATCGGGCTCTGTACTGACAGCTCAGAGTCTGGGGCCTGCTTTGGATTCTGTGTCTCCCTCTCTCTCTGCCTCTCCCCATCTCATACTCTGTCCATCTGTCTCTCTTTCTCTCAGAAATAAATAAACATTAAAAAAAAAAAAGTTGTAGCCTGCAGGATAAAAGCCAAGGAGAAGGAAGAAAGGATGTGGATGATTAGCACTTGATGGAGCCTTCCAACTTAAGGAAGATAGGTAAAGGCGACCTTTAGGGCCTTTTTAGGGTAGGATATATAAAAGACACGCTCAGGATGGAAACCCCATCTAGAAATTAAGAGTGAGAAAAATGAAGGAGGGGAGAACTCTGACAAGTGTCCAATATTTGTTCAAGGCAAAGTCAGTTTGTTTCTTGTTTGTCCTTTGTTAACATTTTAGGACTCAGTTTAGAGAGTGGAGAAGCTCCAAGTCAGCGGGGTGGAATTACCTATACGGGTTTGAGGTGTGAGAGGCAGGATGTCACAAACACAGCACACACATGACTTTTAGGACAAACATGCATGAAATTATAAAAACACTGCTTTGAAAAAGAATGCTGAGCACATCTAAGATGTTTCGGGACCTCATCCTAGGCTCCTCTGCCGTTAAGGTTTTTTATTCCCCTGAATATGTTGGTTTTGGAATACCCACACTGACGCATTTCTGATAGGCAGATGGAAGAACCACAGAGGGGCTGGAGTTATTTGCTGCTTCCTTGTCTGTGTCTTTGTGTCTCTGGCCAAGTTGGGACGCTGTGATTAATATGAGATACAGATGTCAGCTGTGCAATCAGTGTCTGACTCTGGCTGCCTGACAGGCTGATTTGGCCGTGAAGGTGACAGTTTCCACTTGCTTGGGTTGTGTCCGCACCTCCCTCCTCTGCAAGGAAGGAGAGGGTCTCTCTGGCAGTTCAAGGATGATACTTACTCCCCAGATCGCAAGGACATTGAGGCCAGAGGTCAAGTTATTGCTTATGGGATTTTTTAGTAATGTCTCCAGCAACTAAAGTAGATGCTTAATGAAGACTTGTTATGTCAATAGAGATACACGTGAACCTTCTTCTATTTTCACTCTAACAAACTAATTTCCAAATGAGAGGAATAATTCATGTGATTTATTAAAAATGGATACAGATTTGGTTTCCAATTCTCTATCTGCCACTTATAAGCTATGTGACTTTATGACAAGTTAAATATAGCATTCTGAACCTCCCAGTCTGCATCTGTAAAGCAAGCACGATAATACCTACCTGATGCCCTGTTGAGATGATTAAATGAGATGATGCTAATAATTCCTATGGCTCACAGTCGGCCCTTAATAAATGTTAATTATCCATATCTCCTTATTTTACTCCTTAAATTGTGTGCAAAACACAAATGCATTAAAGTTAAAATAATGACAACAACAATAATTATATTGTTTATTATCAGCCCATATGGGGATAGTGTTTTGTATAGATTATGTTGTTTACTTTCCCCATTAACACTGTGAGATAGATGTTGTTGCTGTTATCCTCATTCAGGAGATATGAGACTGAGGCATCAAGTGACAGATTCAAATCCAGCCTTATCAGACCCTGTGTTCTTAGTGGCTCTAAAACTGGCACCAGTAATACTGCTCTGGATTACAGCCGTTCATAAGATTTTCAACATCAAATAACAAATGAAAAACTATTTCTAACTTCACTGTGACGCTCACCACCACTTGCACATGCGCGAGAGTGCAGCAACTTCCCCCACCCCCCATGCAAACGCACATGGAGTACACCCAGGTGTTGAGTAACGTTGGGTTACAGACAGAGGCATCTAGCCTCAATGTTATTTCATTTCTCACTAGAAAATCTGGGGGCCTCTTAAAGATGGGACTCAGCCACTGGTCTGCCAGATAATAATCCAGTTTTGTCACAAATACAAAACGCTTTGCTTTCAGCTCTGTCATCTCTTCTTCTAGAAAACTGGATGATTGCCCACAGAGCTAGGGCTGGGCGCCACACTCACTAACTATACTATGTAGGCATCTTGAAAAAGCTTGTAGTTTTAGGTGAGTCTGAAACATTAGAGGCTTGTTAAGGAAGAACAACAAAAACATCTCTTGTAAACCATGTTGAGCTGTCATCTCTCGCTACACAGCAGGATTCTCCTACTTGAGTTAGCCACTCCTGCTACTTCTCCTTCTCTTCTGAGCCCCCAGACCTGTCTGAGTTCACGGCACACCCTTGCCCTTGAGTTGCCACCATCTTTCAGGCAGGTCCACAGCAAATCTGTGCAAGAACAAACGTAATTCCACTACCTGTCTTTCCCAGGTGCCTCTTTGCCTCTGTTCTTGGTGTCCACAGATATAACTGAAAGGTTAATGGAATGATTTCTAAGACCACATCCGATATATTTTACTATTCAAGCTCTAACCCCTCTACACGGCTTCCCCCATGAGCCCCCCCAGTTCCCATCACCTGTCACTGTCCTCATCAATTCTTCAGCTCCATCTCCGTGTCCAGTGACCACCTCTGTCGTGAACCTGATGCGATTCCCTTTCCTTCTCTATAAAACTTTCCTTTCTTTTATCCTTGTGACCTCTTATTTTCAGTTTCTCCACACAACCCTCCAATTTGTGTGTGGTGCTTATTTTAAGCATCTGTGATATTCTGAAAATTCTAGAGACTAAATGTTCAAGTATGGGCTATTAGGTAATACAAGAAGGTTTAGCAGTCTGAAGAATTTTGGCTCATCCTACTTAACCATGGTTATGCCTAAAATCCCATGAGTAGACAGAGTGTCAATAATGATAACACCTACAGGGGCATAGAGCTTTAAAGATTTCTACACATTTTATCATTAGATCATTTAGTACAATATAGGGGACAATTTTTAATATGAAAGGGCACTTTAGAATATGCTGAAGTTAAGGAAGCAGAAATGAAACAACCATCACCAAAAGATATCTTTGGAAGTTTTACAGTCTGCACAGTATATTCAGTGTATAGATCTACTTTTTTTCTTTTAGTTGTGACTGTATAATGTAATGAGAACACCATGGTGCTAGTTACCAAAAAATCTGGGTTCCGGTCTCAGCTTGCCTTGTTTTAGCTGTGGGACTTGAGGCAATTTAATTCAATAAACTTAATAAGTATTTTTAATGCCCATTCTGTGAGAGAAATATGCTAGACACTGCCAAAGATAGAGAGAAGCTCACACAGTCCTTTCCTTCAAAGCTTTCACATTAAATTAGAAGGAGGGAAAGAAGTCCCATCTTCTTCCTGTGATGGTTGAAATGCATTATTTCAAAATATACCTTCTAGCATCTTCAATCTGTTCTGTCTATGAGACAAAATGTAAAGAAGAGAACATTGTTCTCTCTCTCTCTCTTTTTTTTGCATTTTAATTTTCTATGATTCTTGAAGTGTTTTTCTGTGTGCTTTTATCTGTGCATTTTCCCGTTTACGTTAGCCAGATTATTTTATACTGAAAAACTTCTCTGATGGTGCTCCTAAATCCATCTAACTACCTTTCCATTGCATGATTCTTCACTACAGGCAAGTTCATGTGAATATGTGCTCTGCCTCTCACCCATCCTCAGTGTGTAAGGGCAAGACTGTGTCTCTGGGCACCAGCATCATTCCCATTTGTAAAGGCGAACTTTTGGCCACTGTATCAGGCTAGGTGGGAATACAGACTGTATTTTACATCTAATTCTGGAGACAGGACTCAGTTAAACACGTATTCCACATGCCAGTGAGAACCAACAGAACTGAAGGTTTTCAGTATTGCCATTGCCCAAAACACAGTTAAAAGTAGCATCTAATCCCCCTTTCTCAGTTGCTTCTCAGTTACTTTCTGACACCCTATTTTTAAAAATATTGGAACCTTAAAATAGTGTTAATTCCGAGAGAGCCGCTCTGACTTCCGAAACTGTGTACTTGCTCTCTTCTTAAGTTATACTACTTAAAAGAAAGAAATCTGTGTTAAACAGACACGCTGGGGATTGTAGCGGCAGGAATGGGGCTGTACAGAAAACCTGCCTTGCCTCCAAGCCAGGAAGTCAGCCCCCAATCCTCCTAAGGAAAAAAAATGATAGAACATTCTTCTTGCTTTCATCGCCAGCCTCTGGGACTATGCTTGGTGAGGAGTGAAATTTGCCAGAAAGCAGACACCTCCTCAGATTATGCCATGACTTTTCCCTGCTGGTGGAAATCTACATCCCTCTCAGCACAGTCACACCCTTGGAAGGAAGATTCACAAAGGCAGCCATCTGTCAGAGAAATGGATGCCCTGTGTTTACTCTCAAACTCCTCCTCCTCTTAGACTTGCCCTTGAGATGCTTCCCAGTTTGGGGTATGCTGCACTTGGCTGTGTGGTTGCACTCAGACTGCATTTCATGTGAATTTATATGTCAAGGCCTGGCATGATAAACTCCCATGATTTTTTGGTCCTCTTGACTAGATTTAATCCCCAGTCTTACCACTTACTATCAGCATGGACTTTGTCTATGGACAAAGCCTGTGGTCTATCAGCCTGGACTCAGCCTTTCTGAGCTTCAGTTTGCTTATGTGCGCAGTGAACATCAGAATGCCATGTGTTAGAATGATCACTGGAGTTCAAGGATGTGCTGTCGGTGGTGTGGCTGGAACCTTGTCTAGCAGATCGTTCACACTTACTGAATGTTTCTAACTGTAGACATTCTGTTGATGCCAGTGTCTGGAAGGATCAAGTGGATTAAGGAAGGCATCATGGGTACCGTCATCACATCAGGACAATAGGAAGCAGTTGGGAGATATGATCTCCCTAGCCTCCCTTTTGCCAACTCATTGAGGCAGAACATTGGAGTTGAGTAGGGCCAACCTCAGAGACGAGGACAATTCATCACACAGCACCAGTAATTCCACCTCGGTTTAACAGCACAGGTTGGTTGAACAATTCTCCAGATAGGCAGAGTCAGTTTTTTTTTTTAATTAAAAAAAAAAATTATGTATTTATTTTGAATGAGAGTGAGCGGGGGAGGGATGGAGAGAAAGGGAGACAAAGAATCCCAGGCAGGCTCCAAACTGTACTGTCAGTGCTGAGCCTGACACGGGGCTCAAACTCAGACTCAGAAACTGTGAGATCATGACCTGAGCCAAAATCAAGAGTCTGATGCTCAACTGACTGAGCCACCCAGCTGCCCCTGGTAGAGTCAGTTCTCATGAGGCCAGGCCCCTTGGCAGAGCTCTCTCGGCTAGCAGGCCACTATATTTATCTTAAGAAAATCTCTGAAGGCATTCTGATTTTGAGAGTCCACACTGGCCCAGCAACATAGCAGCTATTAGAATGATGTTCTGGTCTATATAGCTTAAATCCTTTAATTCCATAGATTACAAAATATTCACCAAACAGAAATTTCCCCCAATGGTGAGATGGTAGAGTATCATGATGGAGTTCTATTGAACTTCTAATTGGCAGATGAGAACTCTTGATTTGTTTCAAATGAGGCATTTCCATCCCAGTAACATGGTACGTAGAAACATCGAGTGGAGTGTCAAGTGGCCCTCCAGCTGAACGGGTGACAGGAGGCAAAGGAAGTACTTTGGAACATGAATGTGATTATTGTCTTCAAGATACTCCCATTTAGGACTTGATACATTTGCTGTTAGACAAGGAAAAATTATCTTCTCTGGAAAAGAAGGATTTCTTCATTTTCTGAGGAAAATAAGTAATCACCAGATGTAGTGTTTCCATATTAAATGTCTCATTTGATATCAGACAGCCAGCACCTGGGGAAGGCCAAACATGACGGCATATGATGGCTCCAAATAGCACAGATAAATTTAGAATCTTCACTCACAAAAAGGGCTCTGGGTCTTGTGTTCATGTTCTAAGTGGAAACGTGTCACACACTAGCGTCCATTGGTCTCTGTGGAGCCACTCACATTTCCCTTCTCTGCCTGTCATCTACCTTGAGCCTCATTAGTATATCACCTTCCCAGCTTCTTGCTTCCCTACGAAGCCTCCTGCTCAGTCACTCACATCTTTACCTGTTTCTTTATGTCTTTGAACGTGCATAGTTATTATAAGTTCACTGGTATGTGTGTTTGTTAGGTTGCCTCAGTGGGTTTATACACACATGCATATGTCTACATACTTGTAAGCAGATTTCAGAAATCTCAATCTAGAATTGGGTAGCTACCTGAATTTTGAATCCCTTCCTCTCCTTAACCATACATCTATGTGTCAAAGTAACCCCTCTTGAAGATTAAGTTTGCATAATTCACTTCCGATGGATGTTGGAGCAGGGTACTTCCTCCCCTTGTTCTCTTATATCTCCCTCCTTTGTAAAGTTAGCAATGAGAAGAGCACTAACACGTTTAGGAACAAAGAACCGTTGACTATTTATTTCAGTAATGTTTTCATGACAGTAGGAACCGTGTGTCACAGATGTATCAGTTATGGTATTGTGACCTAGACAGAGAGGCAGTCTAAGCATTTATCACCCCCACCATGACACAAAGCATCACAGACACCTGGGGTTGAGCTGGACCTTGAACAGCCATTGTTCCATTCCAGCTTTTCTGACTAAAAGGCAGATCTATCCACTTAGTTCTGTTATTTCACGGAATTGGTGATACCTGTCAGGCACACCAAAACTACCTTTAATTATGTGAGAACATAAAAGAGTATTCTAATACTTAAATTGTTTGAATGTTTCTATTAATACTAAGAAGTCTGTTATTATTCAGAATAAAAGAGAAAGAATAACATTACACTATCTAAAAACTTAAATTGAGTACCTACCACATGCCCGGCATTTTCATGTATTTTTCTTCTCAATATTCAATCCTTAAAACCATTCTAAATGGTGGCATTATGGCTGAAAGTTAGCATAGTTAAGTGACTCTCCTTATGCTGTGCACTTATTAAGTGGCGGAGCACGAATAATAGCTATAACCTTTCTATCAGTAGCCATCTATTAGGTTAGGAGTACAGTGGGTACAAAAGTGAATTTTCTATAGCTTTCCCTTTGTAGACCTTACTAAGTTGCTGGTAGAAATGAAATCCTTTTCATCTTTTATTCTCAAGTTAGGACTTTAATTCCCTGAATTCAGGATCCATATACAATTCAACTTGGCAGCAAATACACACACACACACACACACACACACACACACACGTACATATATGCATACATATTCGTGTATGTATGTGTGTGTGTATATATATATGTATATATATATATTTGAATAAAAGTTTGTTGATATTGACTCTTACTCACTTCCTTTATATCTCTGCTTTACTTTCTTCTTTTCTTAATTGATTTTCTTCTCTTACTTCTTAGTCCTATATAATCTCCTTTCCCTAACTCAGTTTTCAGCGAAGTTGAAGGAAAGCATCAAATACATTGAAACACAATGCCTACAAGTTTTAAAAAGCAACTATTGGGAATAGGTTCTTTTCATTGTTGTTGTTCCTCTGAAAAATATCTTGCAAAATAAAGTGTATGAATAATAAAAAATGTGCTAATAACATTTGTTCAATATGTAGAATATGTCTAGAATTACAGTTTATTTCTAGGGAATAGAGTTTTAAATTCTAGCTACCTATAGGTAGCCCCTCTTATTTATAAAGTGCCTATTCTGTGCTAGATTATATATGTGGGTCAGAATCTAGAAACTGAAGACATAGTTCCTACTTTCAAGAAGATTAAGGTTGAATGACCTTAATTTAAGAGGATTGGGTATGTGCCGTCTGGACATGTGCACCAACTATTCCATTGCTGTATTAAAAGTGCTCTGATAGAGATTATGCAATTATTTTGAAAAAAATAAAAAACAGAAAAATGGCATCTCATTGAGACTTCGAGTCAGGAAAGTTTTCTTAGAGAAGCTGGAATAAGAACCAACAGTGGTAGTTGGTTCCATGGGAAAGAAAAGAGAGAAAAAGAAGTTAACAATTGAATAACTTTCAAGATCCAGTCTTCTATAGTTCTGAGTTAGACCTGACTTAACCCAATCTGTTCTTTCTCTGAACTAGCTTCTTTAAAGACATGCACAAACTGGGGCTCCTGGGTGTTTTAATTGGTTGGGACTCTGATTTCCCCTCAGGTCATGATCTTCTGGTCTGTGGGTTCAAGCCCTATGTCAGGCTCTGTGCTCACAGCTCAGAGCCTGGAGCCTCCTTCAGATTCTGTGTGTCCCTCTCTCTGACCCTCCCCTGCTTATGCTCTGTCTCTCTCTCTCTCTCTCTCTCTCTCCCCAAAATAAATAAATATCAAAATATTTTTAAAAATACATGCACAAACTATTTCCATTACTGCTATTTTTGTTCTTTTAGTTTGTAAGTTCGTGAATGAATTCAAACATAAGTTTTTAAAATTTTAGCTCAACTTCCAAATTCTCTCCAGCTAAATGAAATAGTGGAGTGGCTTCTGATTTTGATTTTGTAGTGTCTTAATTTTTGATAAAAATTTTAATAAAGGTCTTTTCCCTTAAGGTCTGAACCAGTCTAACAAAGCTTTGCCTAGTGAATATCCATGACTCTCTTTATTGAAGAGGCAAAATTTGTAATTAACCTGCCAACAACTACTGAAAACAGATGCCCTATGTTAATTGAAAATAATTTCTTCTCTTAGAGTAGTTAACCACACTTCCTGAAGTTTGTACATACCATCCATTTGCTCAGAAATGCATTTTTCACAAATAAAATACGAGTGAACTCCAGCCCTGCTTGTCCCAAATGATAAGTTACAAATTAGTGTATTCCAGATTAATGTGATATTGAAGTCCATATAAATAAACATTTGTTATTGCACTGTTAACATGATTTAGATTTATAATCTTTAAAATGCAAAACCAGCATGGAACATTGGCAACAACTTTATCTAGTTTAATACCATAACAAGTATAATTAAAGCCTAAACATCCATATTAATGAGGAGCCTGGGGTTAGATAATGGATAAAGAGAAGGGAGGATGGCAGAAAACAAAATAAGAATTGATCTATTTGGCTGCACATGTCCAGCTCCTGAGAGATGAGCTCATGTTGATCTTTATGTCTATTGAAATACTTCATACATTTTGCTGAACACCAAACTGGGTCTTTGTCTGTGATATACCACCAGCTGTATGTATGAACTTAGGCAGGTCATTTCTTTTTTTCTGTAACTGTATTGGGTGATCTCTTAGTTCTCTTCCTGTGTCACTGTATTTAATTTTGATCTCTATTTTCTATTTGGATGATCATTGGACAGGTTCTATAAAGTGCTATGGCTCACCAGGAAGTGAGCCAAGACCCTGGCAGACAAAATCACTCTTTCAAGACAGGGGAAATTATCCTTTATGCCTCGCAAATGCATGGAAGCGTCAGATAGGTTTGTATTTATGTCTGCTGTTTATGGCACTGGTTGCCTAGAGCATTGTGCTATCCTGTATCAGTTCTAAGATCTGAATAATAAGTCTTGGATCTGCTACAGTGTGTGGTCGCTGAACTTAAAATCCTGCATTAAGCAGAGACTTGAAGATCTGGGCTCCAGATCATTAAACAGTCCCTTCCCCCAGCACCTTCCAAAAGGAAAGTCAGAGCCTCATAGGAGTCCCATGCCAATAAAGAACTACCAAATATGAGGGGCGCCTGGGTGGCTTAGTCGGTTAAGCGTCCGACTTTCGCTTAGGTCATGATCTCACGGTTCGTGGGTTCGAGCCCCACGTCGGGGTCTGTGCTGACTGCCAGCTCCGAGCCTGGAGCCTATTTCAGAGTCTGTATCTCCCTCTCTCTCTGACCCTCCCCTGCTCACGCTGTCTCTCTCTCTCTCTCAGAAATAAATAAAAAATATAAAAAAAAAAAAAGAACTACCAAATATGAAATCACAGAGATCAATTAACACACAAGGGAACAAGTCACATAATTCAGTTAAGCAACATTCATAGAATTTCACATGTTGGAATTATCAGTTATAGGATATAAAGTGATTGTGTATGAAATATAACAAATTTGGACAAAAGATCTGAGATAAGAAATAGTGAGAAAAGAAATTGATAAAAATTTCTTTAAATTTAAGATACTGGCTATGTAAAATAATATATCTAATTTGTAGGGGATAACCAACAGGCAAAAAGAAAATGCTGTAAAGCTGAATTTTAAATGAAACAGGAGTTTATCTGCATTATTAACCAGAGGTTTGGGGTTTTAGCCGCCATGACAGTAAAAGACACATGAATTTACCCTGACCATGTGAAAAGGTAGACTAAGAAACCTGAATAAAGTTAGGGATTTGAAGGGTTACTTAAAAAATAAAAGGACTGATAGAAGAAAATGTATATACTTCACATAAATGAGAAATAAGAAGGAAACATTTCTTTTGCCTTGAGTCCTCTAAAAAATTGAAACCATAGCCCACTTTCCTTCAAAGGAAAGAAACACAGGTCAAAAAAATTAAAGTGAGCCTGAATCAGTAGGATTTTGGAGTTCTAGTAAAATCTAATACAAAAAATTTCTGAAAGGTACACACCCTCAGCCCAGGGCTCGCTGGATTCTCGCATATTAATTCCCAGTGAATATGACTTAAGAATCCAAAATGACCACACAAACTAGGAAATTGCTCACATTGACCAAAAATCAGTGTAAATATCATGAAGAAGGGGAAAAAACCACAATTCAATGTCAGTCATCCACAATACCACATGATGAAATATCAGAGAGAATGCATAACTACATTTAAAATTCTTAAAGTAATAGGGGCGCCTGGGTGCCTCAAGTTGGTTGAGCATCCGACTCTGGATTTCAGCTCAGGTCATGACCTCACAGTTCATGGGTTCCTGCCCTGCGTCAGGCTCTGTGCTGACAACATGGAACCTGCTTGGGATTCTCTGTTACCCTCTCTTGCTGTTTCTCTTCCCTCCCTCTTTCTCTCTCTCACTCTCTCTCACAAAAATAAATGAACTTGAGAAAAATACTTAAAGAATCAGAACAAAAGAAAGGAACAAAGATCATAGAAAACTATCAGATAGTTATGAAAACAAGTAAACAAAACTTAATTATTGAAATTAAAAACCTCAATGAATCTGATAACAATATAAAATAAGATATAAAGAGGCAATTAGTAAACTATGAATAAATTACTCAGAATAAGTCAAAGAGATATTACTGGTTGGAAGGCAAGATGGTAGAGTCATTTTGGAAATGTTTTATCAGTTTCTCACAGAGTAAAGTATATACTTACCTTACAACACAGCAGTACTTCTCTAAGGTAAATACTCGAGAAATAAAAAGGTTTATCAAAAATAGAAACCTGTATGCAAATGTTTATCATGGCTTAATTCATACTCCACAAAATCTAGAAACAATCCAACTATATCCATCAATAGGTAAATATATAATTGTGATAAATACATATAATGGAATGTTACTCAGCAAAGAAAGACACAAAGTATTCATACGTGCAACAATGAATCTCAAATGCATTAAGCTAAATGTGAAGATCTGAACTTAAAAGGCAATTTGATTTGTGTTTCCATTTACATGACATTCTTCAAAAAGCAAACTATAGGAGCAGATAATATATCTGTTTGCTAAGGCCTAAAGGTGAATGAACAGGTTGACTACAAGGAAGTATAAGGGTTAGTGAAACTTTTACACATTGTTATTAGGGTGGTGGTTATGTGACTATGGACTCACCAAAACACATAGGACTTACATTACATAAAGGGTGAGTTTTGCTGTATGTAACTTGCCATCAAAAAAATAAAAATTCACAATATGAAATAAATAATAAAAGTCAATGAGTTATAAAGAGGATGGCTACATAATAAGTAATAATCCATTAAGGAATTAAAGTGGATAATTAATCTACCATTAGTATGTCTACCATCTAAGACATTGCTTTTAATAATTGACTTTCCAATAATAAAAAAGGAATGATGTTTTTAAAAAGCTGTAACAGTACAATGAACAATCTTAATTGAATGGATATGTATAGAACTGTAACAGCCATAACTCTGGCGGGGTTACATGACACATTCAAATGGGTGAATTGAGTAGCATCGAGTCAAGGAACAAACAGAATTGTTGTCAGAGTTCAGGGAAATAGACACGGGAAAATGAAGTTTTCCAAAAGCTAGGTACAGCATGGAACCATTACCACCTCTAAGTGTTAAAAACCCAGTGGCAGAGAGTATCTCTGAACCCAGTCAAAGATAGTGTTAATGGTAGAAGCCAGCTATCTGACAGAAGCTATGACTTTCAGTGGAAATATGTAGCCATGGACAATCTGTGGCCTCACTGTGAGGGAGTGAGGAGTGCCAGGATTAAGTACACTATCCTTACTCTCTTCTAGATATGGTCCAAAAAATAAGCCTCCTTGGACTCAAAAGGATAAGGAAGGTTAGAGATAAGGACAAGAAATTTTAGAGGTTGCCCAGTCTGGAGAGTATATAACATAAGGCTACTACACCCAACAATTAGATAATATGCATTATTTATAAACAAATATGGGATATTTATAAAGTTTATTATATACTAGGCCTTAACAGGCCTCAATAAATAATAAGAATTAGAATTCCATAGAACCCATTTTCTTATTATAATTGTTAGGAAAAAAAGAGAAATTAAAGCTTTCCATAGAATTGAAAATTAAAAATAGTTTCCTAAGTAATTCATGGTCAAAGAAGACATTAAAATGCTACCTATCCAAATTTTCTGGATGCAGCTAAAGCAGTTTTTTTTTTGTGGGGTGTGTGTGTGTGTGTGTGTGTGTGTGTGTGTGTTTAAAGAGAGAGCAAGAAGGGAGAGGGACAGACGGGGAGAGAGAATTTTAAGCAGGCTCCATGCTCAGTGCAGAGATTGATGTGGAACTTGATACCATGACCCTAGGATCATGGCTTGAGCTGAAATCAAGAGTTGGACTCTAAACTGACTGAGCCACCCAGGTGCCTTTAAAACAATGTTTAAAAGACACTATAAAAATAGGTAGGTGGGTAGATCAGTAGGTAGATAGATAAGATTCTAGAATAAAAGAAATGGTAAAATTAATGAGTTAAATGTCCAGTTCAGCAAGTTAGAAAAACAATTAACTCCGGAGTGCCTAGTGGCCCAGTTGGGTTAAGTGCCTGACTCTTGATTTTGGCTCAGGTCATGATCTCACAGTTCATGAGATCAAGCCATGCAAAGGGCTCTGTGCTGACAGGGCAGAGCCTGGTTGGGATTCTCTCTCTCCCTCTCTCTCTGCCCCTCCCCCAGGTAAGCTCTCTCTCTCTCTCTCTCTCTTTCTCTGAAAATAAATAAATTAAAAAAAGAGAATTAACCCAGTGAGAGCAGGAAGAAGAAAAAATATAGGAACATAAATTAGAGAAAGAAAAAACAAAGCTGAAGTGAAACATCATCCACAAAACCAAAGGTTAAACTCTGTGTAAACACAAAAGGACACAAATGTTAGTAGAATTTATTCACATTCTCGGGACATCCTTCCACATGCCATTTGCCCAATCAGCTTACTTTTCCTTCACCACTCATAACATTGCCTTTGGGAAGGTGGGATTGGTGCATTTTTAAAAATGTTTATTTTTGAGAGTGTGAGTGGGGGAGGAACAGAGGCAGAGAGGGACAGAGGATCTGAAGTGGGCTCTGTGCTGACCGCAGAGAGCCCAGTGCGGAGCTTGAACTCACAAATTGTGAGATCATGACCTGATCTGAAGTCAGACACTTAACTGACTGAGCCATCCAGGCACCCTTATTTAGTGCATTTGAAAGGAATAGCTGGCTATAGTTGTATCTGTCTATCTGTCTCTCTCTCACGTTCATTTTTTTCCTAAGTTCATGGACATAGTAGAAAAGAAATTAAGAAGTTGTGAAAATACTGGAAAATAAAGCCATCAAGTTCAAAATATGTGATAAGCAGAGCTGTTATTACACAAATGCGTGAGAAGAGATGTAGGAGAAGAGGTGGCGTGCATGTGTGACTTTCCTCCACCCCCTGCCATTTACTGAAAATGCATGTGCCCAAATGAATGTCTTGATGGACATTTTAAATTTGTAGGTCATGGATTCTAAATTACTCGAATGATGGCAAGGCTAAAGAAAGATTTTCTCTATTTATGCTCTTTCAATCAGTTCCCATTGAGAATGCACTGTGATCTTCAGCAACTCCAACTCCTGGCTTCTGGGAGTCGAATTTTGCTTGAGATAATGTCTCTAGGCCCTAAGGATTTTGTACGTTTGGTTGTTGTGGGGTTGGTGTCATCATATTCTTAGATGTCCTGTTAATGATTTAGGTTCTAAAAATGAGCAGCCTCAGAGACTTGGCATTGATCGATTTAACTTCTGAGGACTCAAAGGAGTCATGCTCATTCCTGTGGAAGAGTGTCCAGTCAGGAAGACAGTCTCAATAAAACCATACTGAGAATTTGTTGTACCCCAGGCATTCTTTAAACAACTTTACATATATTACTTTATATAAAATGAACACCACCTTCATGAGATGGGTATGATTATCTCAGACTGCATATCTGAGAGACAAAGAGATTTCAATAACTTATCCATAGTGGCCCAGTTATTGAGTAATACCCACAGAATTTGAACTCAGACAATCAGATCCAGACTCTGTGCTTTTATCCACTAGTTTTGACCACCTAGACAAATGCAACTAAGCTTTGAAATTGAGGTGAGATGAGAAATTTTAGTGGCTTATATTTCTTCAGATTATTAACATATAAGGACAACATAATTTAATTTTGGATCTATAAATCTTTTGATCTTTGGACTTTGACTTGCAAGGGATTTCATAGTTTATCTTTTTTCTCCCAGGGAATCTGATGATGTCAGGAGATTTATATTCATATCTGAAGCATCTCCGTGCTGCTGGAATTTTATTATTACAGTGTCTTTATGTAGTTTACTATTGAAATATATGTATGATGTCATTTGGTCTCATCGAGGACTTTTGAAAAAGTAGCTGGACATCATTTGGGAAGGGAAGTAGAATAAGGAGTGACTTTTCAGCCTTGAGAACAGAGTGGCCTTGGAGATGATTTAATTAATGCATTCTTCTGACCCATATCCAAGAAGAAAGCCAAATGAGAAGTTGTTAAAAGCAAAGTAGCATTGGGAAGGATTATTCTGATGGACAGCTCATCTCTTCCTAAGAGGGAGATAGCATATTCCCAACCAGCCATATCTTTCATGGTTAAACCAGTGAGTTAAGAGAACAAAACCTAGAGACTATTGGAAGTGGTGTTTCTTCGGGGCGCCTGGGTGGCTTAGTCGGTTAAGCGTCCGACTTTCGCTTAGGTCATGATCTCGCAGTTAGTGGGTTCGAGCCCTGCGTCGGGCTCTGTGCTGACTGCCAGCTCAGAGCCTGGAGCCTGTTTCAGAGTCTGTGTTTCCCTCCCTCTCTGACCCTCCCCTGCTCACACTGTCTCTCTCTCTCCTAAAAAAAAAAAAAAAAAATAAAAAAAAAAAAAAAGGAAGTGGTGTTTCTTCTGTCTTACTCCTGATGGTCACCTCCATGTGAAAGAAGATCTTTTGGCATAATTCTTTTTCCTTCTTATCAGCCTATTCACTGTACCCAAGAGGAAGTGGAATACCCTGTTTGGTGAGAAAGGAGGCATTTGCGGTCAGCACATTTCTTTCTTTCTAAGGAGCCAGCAGACTGCAGGTGATATACATTGTGTTTTTGAATCTCCAGGAATAGCTTCATCTAAGGGGTAAAAGCCTGATCTTGTCCAATATTGGACATTTTCATCCTAAGATTCAGTAAGAGGAAGTCCACTTTCCTATAGGTAAAAGAAGCACTGCTTAGAATCTGCATTAACATTTGAAAATGTTTATTTTGTTTCCATATACTTTCTTCCTTTGTCTTATTTTTGAAGTCATCTAGTACTCAGGCAAGGAAAAGGAGAGCAAGTAATCGCCTCCTTATGAAATAACACAACAACAAACTATTGGCATGATGGATGGATAGATAGATGGGTAGAGGGAGGGAGACAAAGAGCATTTGTAAAAGGATAACTCAGAACCAGAATCTTTCTGATTTGTACCACAGAATTACAAAATACCTTAGGAACCCTGACTCACCTTGGATAGATCTAACAGTGAGAGTGCTTTGGGGCTTGAGACAGTAGAATTGGTTAAATATTTGTATAAACATTTCAGCTGGATAATGGCTCCATTTAAAACAATTGGAAAATGAAAGTTGAGAATGACAGAGAACCAGATTTATGGGCACCAAACATGTGAGGCCAGATATATCATTCAGAAAACGGATTAAGTGGAAGTCTCCTTCTTTGAAGGTAAATGCTCTATATTTCTCAGTCCTACTTGGATTTGGGAAAATTCTGGTAGCTGAGCTTTTTCCTCGCAAGTCAGAAATTGGGTGTTTCCTTTATGGGGGAAACTGATCAAGTTAAGAAAACAGTAATAATAAATTTGTCGAGTGGGGATTACTCAATTGGATGGTCCACATCACTCTGTAGTAAAGATAAGCACTGAAAAAGCCTGCTTCCAAATAACTTTCTAATATTTTACTCATAAATAAGAATACACAGTTAAGAACCATTAAATATTTAAAACAAACATGTAACATGACTCATAAATAGGAATACACAGTTAAGAACCATTAAATATTTATAACAAACATGTAACATGAAAACTCAGAGAAATTAAACTAAAAGCAGGAAAAAGGATATAGGAAGAAATAAAGAGAATAGGAAAAAAATACATATACATACACGGAGGGAGAGAGATAAGAAAAGATAAATTTCTTCTGTGACTAACATGAAAATGAAATCACTTTCATAAAAGAAGAACTGAAATTACAAACCAGGATATTTAGAAAATAATATCCAACAACTCTCTGCTCTTCACCCAAATCTTGGAAATTAAAAATAAAATATCAGAAATGAAAAATGCTACTAGAAATTTTGGAAAATAAAGTTTTAGAAGTGTACTAGAAAGTAGAACAGTGGCAACAAAAGTTAAAAGATAGACGATAACAAAGGTAAGGTAATAAAGGAATTAGCCTCTAAGTGTAAATATAGAAAGTTTCTGTTGATGAGACTAGAAAACACAGAGGATAGATTATCAATGATAATTCAAGGGAACTACTGAAAACCAAAAGTAACAATTTGCTGGTGAAAACTACCTACCACGTGCCCAAGCTCCTAACAATAGAACAGAATAGGCTGACACACATTATTGTAAAATTTTAAAAACAAGAGAAGAAGAGATTTTCAAAGTTTTCAGAGGGGGAGAAAAAAATTACCTAGGCATAAAATAAAATCAAATTTCTCTACAGCACTAGAAATTTGACTAGAATCAACATTGCTTTCAGATATAAAGGAAAAAATTAATCCTAGCTAAAATTCTATCCTCAGTCAAGCTGTCAGTCAATTTACAAGGTCTAAAACAATTTACTTGCTGTGTGCCCTTTCCCAAGAAGCAGTGGGAGTAAACATGGAAGACAAGGATGTGGGTGATTGAGTAAGTAGGGGCTCTAATGCAGAAGACAAAAGAAAAACCTATTCCTGATGGTGAAGAGAGCTGTCAAGTTCACAACTGTGCAGGTGGCCTAGAGGAAAACCAGTTGACATTGGACTCAACATCTCAGGACTGAGGTCTTCGAGAAAAAGATGAATTTGACATAAGAATTATTGTGTAGAATATATTCAGACAAGTTATAGAACCCTAAAGTTCGTCTGAAAACATACCCAGAAAAAAAACTTTGGATCGTCACCCTAATTTCTTTTGACCTCCCTTAATCAAGTACTTGCTGTTTAGTGCTTTGGATTTTCTACCATTGTTTTCAGAATCCTGTGAACAGAATTTTCCTATCCCTTCCTCTATTCCGCAACTCTGCATCAGAAGCTGTGAGGGCAGACTATTTTTTGCTGTATGACAGTGAATTAGTCAGAAAAATAAGATAAAAATAAAATAAAATCACCCTGCTACCAGCTAGCTAGCTAACAAGGTGCTAGAATCAATACTGTATTGGCATAATTAATGTTACTGTTAGGAGCCTTTAGAGAAACCTATGCAGAGGGAATGGACTACTGGGGAATTTTAAAGCTTCCCAGCACTATGGTAAGGGAAGAAAATACAGCGAGGGTTTTGAGGATCTCTCAAATTTCAGAATATAGGTGACCTCCTGCCCTATGTATGTGCAGGTAGAGAGCTATTCTTCTTGGGAGCTACGCCAGGCTTTGACAGGGATCCCTGTGGACGCCCAGGATGGCTTGAAGGCCATCTGTCCCAGGTTGCAGTGGAATCACATGGCTACTGATGTGAATATCACAGAAAAAGAATGCATTTATTTGTATGCCCCCAGGCACTCTAAATGAGACATTAGGAGGCACTCTCTGCATCCAGGGAGACAGGCTCACTGGGTTGATTTTATGACTTCATCTGTCCTTCCTCTGACAAGTGCCCCAGAACTGCTTATGGAGTTTTCACAAAGAATTATTCATCATACCTTTTTTTTTTATTATTATATTCGCATAACTTAAGGCTTGGTTATCAAATCTTTTCTTTACTTGCCACCTTTCTTACACCACAAGGGTCATTTTTTAATATGTGGGTATGGTTGCCATGTGCTCTTAGGGACAGAAAACATGTTTGGATCTCCTGTTTTCTTTAAAAAAAATTTTTTTTTTGGTTTTATTTATTTGAGAGAGAGAGAGTACGAGTGAGCGCACAAGCAGAGGAAGGGAAGAGGGAAGGAGAGAGAGTCCCAAGCAGGCTCCATGGTGTGAGCACAGAGCCCAATGAGGGGCTCGAACTCATGAACTGTGAGATTGTGACCTGAGCTGAGACCAATGGTAGTACGCTTAATCGACCGAGCCACCCAGGCGCCCAGGATCTCCTGTTTTCTTGAGGTGAAATCCAGCCTTGGCAGTCATTGGCTTTTCTTTGAGGACTCCTCTTTTATTTTTACATCTCAGCATAAATATGTACAGTCAGCATTTTTATCACCTTTGTATTAAATTTAATCACACAACCTCAAAGGGGGAGAGATGACCCACTCACACATCCTTCTCTTGAAAGGGACTATTTTTGGTGTGAAAAGTCAAGGATTAATCACTAAAGGAATGTGGCTGTCTATCTATAAAACCTTTGTCACAGAGCTGGAAGTTTAATGCCCAGAGAAACTTCTCTTGATTCTTGGAGGTCAGGATTGCCAAGTAACGAAGTATCTTCCTCTCCATTTCACTCCGGTCCCAGGTATGGGCTAGATAAAGCGTGACTTAGGACATGGTGGGATGAAAAAGCAGGAGGTGAAGGTCTCACACATTTGTCCTTTACTCCAAATTCAGACTCCACAGTTTATAAATCAAGTTGTGAAGAGTCCAGGCTTCCCCCCAGAGTGTCCTGCTTTGCACGTTTCATTCACCACTCCCTTCTGTGTGCCCTCTCTCCTCTTATTTCTCCTCACCCCTTTCCATGAATGCCAGTGGTAGATGTCTTCAGCAAATAAATCCCTTAATTTTGAAAAGTAATACGATATTTAGAGGAACAACAGCCAGGTGGGGGGAGGAGTCCACGTGGAGGAGTCACTTCTTTCGTATCTGTTCTGTTTTGCCGGCTGGAGCTCCTGCCCTGAGGAGGCAAGGCCTGCCCTCTTCTCCGAGGGTGTGACAGGGTGCCTGCGAACAGTTTATCACCAGGTTCCACGGGGTTTTTGGTGAGTCACAGGCTTCTTCGCTAAATCTTTGTACTTCCCAAAAAAGGAAACGTGAATATTGTATCCCCACATTCTACCAAGCTCATCAAAATAGGCCACAGTTTATACTAATTTTATCATTGACTGCTATATCACAGAATAGGGAATATTCTCAGAAGGCAGAATACCTCAAGAGAGGAAATATTGGGACTTCCAGGAAAGTAGTGAAGGCTCTTCTCAGAACAGAGCATAAGTATACATAGATGTTATTCTGAATTTCATTTTGAGAGGTTCTCACACTCCTGTCATTGATCTGGAGAGCATCTACCCCTTGACTAAAGGTAAAACTGAGGTGAATCAGGACACCTCCATGAGATGCAGATTTAATCTCTCCAATACTCCTTCAGGTGTCTTCTCCCTTTCTCCCCCTCATACTTCATGCTTAACTTGGAGCCAACAGACTGACTGAAGTCCAAGGTAAAATGAAAGGAAACACTCCAGATCGTGCAGTGTTCTCTAAATGGGTTCCCTCTGGTCCTCGTGAGGGACCTGATGGCCTTTGCTCTCTTTGCCACTTATCCCTTAGTGCTCAGTTGCTCCTGTGGAACCATGAGTTGCCATCATGTGAGTATGTTATTTTTACTCTAAAACTGGTGTGTGTTCTGCTCTCGCTGTCTTCTGCCTTGCGTGCGCTTTTAAAACATCAGTGATGCCGTTAAAAATCTTAATCTGCTAATTCACTACACCTGAAAACCCCTGCCATTTTTGCAAACTAATTTCTGAACTCTTTCCCCCTAGGCTAAATACTTTAGGCTTCAAAGTATTTCAGGAGAAAAATTTAATGTTTTAGCTACTTACTAACTCACTTTTATGTGCCTTTCTCTGTCTCGCCAATCCAACACGTATCTAATAGATGTTGCTATGTGCCCAACACTGTTCAGATGCAGGGTGTACTTCAGTGAGTGTAGAGAACAGGGAATCTCCTTCCAGAGATAGACTATGGGATATTAAAGACAATAAAACAATAAACCTTATAATAAGCAAGATATGGTGATGACCTTTAAGGGATGGAGTAACAGGGTTTGGGCTGTGTTCGATTGGGTGGTTGGAAGAATATTTCTCTGAGGCTGGAATGAAAAGAAGGAGAAGCCGTGGGAATCTTTGCAGTTAGGTCACTGTAGACAGAGAAGGCTTTTTCCATCTTGGCACTCTTGACATTTGGGGGCAAGTGATCATTTGTTATGAGGATTGTTCTGTAATTGCAGGATGTTCACCATCATCCCTGGCTTCTACCCAGGAGACGCTGTTCCCTCCATCTCATCTGTTACAACCCGAATGTCTCCAGATATTGCCAGATGTCCCACTGGAAACAAAATGGCTCCCAGGTGAGAACCACTGGGATTGAAGAATTATAAAGCACATAGACAATAAACAACAACAAGGTAAAGGGGCATATAAAATAGTGTTTCTGGAAGGTAGTGATTCTAGGTAAGAATGGTAGGAGAAAGTTCTCCTTGCAGTAGGGGACAGATCACATTAGAGCCTTGCAGACTTCAGAACCTAGGATTGTACCGTAGGTACCGGTAGAAGACATTAGAGGATCAAATAAGGCAAATTATTTTTAAGTTTTAAATAATATTTTAAAACATTTATTTTTAAGAGAGGAGAGAGAGAGCAAGCATGAGCAAGCCCCTGGGGGAGGGGCAGAGAGAGAGGGAAAGAAAGGGAATCCCAAGCAGGCTCTGCACTGTTAGCACAGAGCCTGATGTGGGGCTTAAACTCACAAAATGTGAGATCGCGACCTGAGAAATAAGGAAAATTCTAATATAGTCTACATTTTACTATAGTGCTGTAGGTAATTCTGCCAGTGCTTTACTTTACTAACTTACTTGAAATGGTAGATTGGCTACCTGACTTCAAATCTGAAACTTATTTTAGATTTTTGATAGTAACTTGTAATTTTGTTTTATGGATTTAGATTTGCTATGTGAGCACTCTAGAGGCTTTTCACCCAAGATAGTATATAATTAATCTGGAAAAGCATTAAGACAGGGTATCTTGGTCAGGCAGAAATTTCTATCACCATAATTAGACATTAACACACCTTTTCATTTAATTATTACTCCAAATTAAACATAAAAATGGGGGGGGGACCTGAATATAGCCATTTACCAACTACTAAATTACTATGTACTCTTGAAGAAAAGTAGACTCTCAGCTGCTGATGTAGTGCTCCTACAATTGGGCTCTTTGTTTCTCAGTTTCAGCCAAGTCAGTTGGACCCAATAGATGTGAAATTTCACAGTAGTGGGCCAGACGCTGAATAGATATTTCTCAGTAGACATCATGGGATAGAGAGAGCTCTCCAGTTCACGAGGGAGAAAGGGGTTGAGAGGTGAGATGCTAACCTGTGAATGCATTAAGAATTGCCACCCATGCTCTTACATCTACCCTACTAAGAATGAGGAGACCCCTCCCCTTTGTCCACCAACTGAGTGCCAGGCAGCCTCAAGAAACTACTCTCAGTTCAGGTGCTCCGTAGACAAAATCTCTGACACAAGTCTGGCTTATCTTAGGGAAAGAGACAGTAGTTATTGGCCTGAAGTATTGAGAGAGAGAGAGAGAGAGAGAGAGATTGATTTGGATTGTCAGTGCAAACTGCACTCTTCACCAAAGACTAAAGGCGGCATCTCAAAGAATGCATGAATTCTGCCCATGGGTTTTCCCAAACTCCAGATTTGAAGGGCTGAGCTGACATGGAGTGCTTGCAGAACTTACCTCCTCCCGATGCCTGGAATAGTGGCGAGGATTTCAACAGTGAGAGCTGTAGGTGGAGTGAATCCAACAGAAAGCACGAGGCTAAGTTGGGAGCAACTGCCTGATAAGGAAGGTGAACACAGCTCAACTGGAACAGCCCTGCAGAGGGGAAGGGGCATCTGAAGGACCGAGGAAAGTACCCAGGAAAGAGAGCTTTCAATATCAGGCAGGCTCAGCAGGACTAGTCTGTTAGTTACTCTCCTCATCAAGAAAGCTGTACACCTTCTACCTTCACCTCAATCCACAACAAACGTAAAATCCTGACTTGCATGAAGGGGAAGGTGGAACGAGCTAAGAACGAGTCCAGGAGGCAGTACCATTTGAGTTGGCCAGATTCAGTGTTCTCATTAAACAGACTTTCTCATTAGTAAATAGAGACTGTGCGCTGTGACTTAGAGTATGTTAATTCATTTTCAAAAGACAGCAGAATACAAAAATATACTTAATTTCGTTACATCCTACTCATCATGCTTGTTCACCATCCCAGCTATAAAGTTATCTAGCTATTACAGATTGTTCTTTATTTGAGAGTGTGCCCGCAGGATTGAGGAGAGTCCTCCCTTTTGCTAACCTGGAGCACTCACTCTTCATTTCAGTGATGCCAGTTTTCGTGTGGAGACAGCTAGGATCAAGGAAGATTTTTCCCTCTACTTTAGAGCATTTATTTATGTATTAATACATTTAACAGATATGTATTGAGGGCCTAATAGTTGCTGGGTACTGTTTTTGGTAGTCTTGGCTTGAGGTGTTAGGCACTTCCCTCCCCAAAGACACTAGCTCCGAGGGAAACAGCAGACTTCTGGGCTCAGGAGACCATGTTTCATGGCCACAGGGTGCTCAGGAGATATTCAGGTAAACACGGTGCCCAGCTGTGTCCAGGGGATACAGAGGAGAGTTAGCCTAAAATGGTAGCTCCTGGGGAAATGTCCATTTTTCACACCTTTCTTACAGTCTTTGATTCTCTCTCTAAAAAATGAGACAGGTCTACTTCTAACTTAATCTGCAATAAAATAAAGTATTAGTAGAAATATTAGTCAAGAAACATTTTATTTTATTATTTTGAGAAAGAGAGAGAGAGTGCAAGTAGGGGGAAGGGACAGAGATAGAGAGAGAGCATGAGCAGGGGAGGAGCAGAGAGAGAGGGAGAGAGAGTGAATCCCAAGCAGGATCCGCACTGTCAGCACAGAGCCTGATGTGGGGCTCAAACTCACAAACCATGACAAGCTCATGACCTGAGCTGAAGTCACGAGTCAGATGCTTAACTGACTGAGCCATCTGGGCACCCCAAGAAACATTTGAGGAGGAAGCCACAGACAATAGCAAGTGCCACAGAACCATGTGAGTTGAGTTGCGTCTCTCAAGAAATATGTTGAAGTCCTAACTCTCCTTCCACATTGCCCCAGTCATACCTGTGACAGTGACTTGCATCGGAAAGAGTTCTTGCAGATGTAATCAAATTAGGATGGATCACACTGGGTTAGGGTGGACCCTAATCCAGTGGGGGTTTCCTATAAGCGAAGGAGCTGGAAGTGCACAGATGTAGAGATAGAGACGTACACAGAGACAGAGAGGAGGCAGGGAAAGGTGCAAGCGGGAATTGGAGTGATAAAACTATATGCCAAAGGGTGCCTAGGGTTGCCAGCAGCCACAAGAAGCTAGGAGACAGGCACTGGACAGATTTCCATCTCAGATCCTTCAGAGGGACTGGTTCTGCCGACAACTTGATTTTCAGATTTTTAGCTTCCAAAACTGGGAGAAAATACATTTCTCTTGTTTAAAGGCACTCAGTTTGTGGTAATTCATTACAGCAGATCTAGGAAACTAATACAAATGGTAAAGGGCACAGAAAAAAGAGAATGAGTGGGCTGTACTAATTTTCCTTTAAACAGACTACAGTCAATCATGCTGTAAGATAACTTTGTTCTATAAGATCTAATAATTTTCTCAATAAGTCACAGGTCAAACTGATCAAGTCACGATTTAGTAAGCAGATGGAGTGCACAGGAAGAGTAACACCTAAGTGTGTATATTTTTTACACGTATAAAAGTGTCTGTAAACTGGTAGGTGCTCGAAAAAAAACCAGCACTGTTGCTCTTTGGCTTTCATTTCTCTGTTAGAAAACCCTAACTAGCTATTTATATGTAATTCATTTATGTTGCATTGCGAAATATTTTTATCCCCTTGTTTCTGGGTCCCAGTAGAACAAATTTTTACATTATCTGATTCTTTATGATGAGCATGTTTTAGTTTTACAATCAAGACATAAAAATAATTTCTAATTGAAAAATAAAAGGTTATCATCTACTAGGGTACACAGACTATTATTTATTTATTTATTTTTGTAAAGTGCCCCAAACAAATATTAGCCAATAAGGCACTTAATTTCTTTTAATGGCTAAGAAGTTAGCAGGAATGAAAGAAAGATGACATGGTATGCAGTATAATTTTTCCAGGGAAAAATTACTTTAAGTGTTTTTATTTATACTATGTATTTAAATTTCTGGGCATATAGACAAAGGAAAAATATGAAGAAGACTGACTAGATATTCATAGAAAATATTGAAGTGAGTGAATGTTAGCTGAGTGACACTTTTTTATAGGATTGTGAAAAACAGTATGAAAACTTTATTTTACAAAGCCAACATTTATCATAAGATTCACAAAAACTGAGTACATTCAGCTGATAGGTTTGGGTTTTCAAAACCAGACAGAAGAGGAAGGACATTTCTTTTTAGATATTTGGCTATAATTAAAATATGCACTTACCAGATTTTTATAGCGGGTTTTCATAGGTGTCATACCCTGAACCTACGAGAATTGGAAATGACCAAGCCATCAGAGGGAACTGTTTTCAGTTTAGTAATGGTGTGGATCTACTTGTCATCGAACACAGAAGCAGCACTGGGGAGCACCTCTTCTAGATGCCCATCCAGGGGTTTCTGTGCCGTTTCCTAGCATTGTTTTTCTTCCTGTCACACTTACTGTCCCTGCCGTCTTTTTCTGTGGATATGCTTACTCCCCCCCCCCCCCTTAAAATGCTTTACTGATCTGTGTACATCCTTCTTTAAATTTCTACAGCCTGATTCAGTACATTATACCCTTCACTCACCACTTCCCTGTGCGGTAGTGATATACGTGTTCCTTAACTAGATGGGAAGAAAGCCTTTCACAACATATACATATATCGAATCATTGTGATATCCACCATAAATATCTTACAAATTAAAAGAAAAATTAATACTTTTTATTTTTGAGAGAGAGAGACAGAGCACAAGCAAGGGAGGGGCAGAGAGAGAGGGAGACACTGAATCTGAAGGAGGTGCCAGGCTCTGAGCTGTCAGCATAGAGTCCAAACTCTCAAACTGCAAGATCATGACCTGAGCCGAAGTCGGATGCTTAACTGACTGAGCCACCCAGGTGCCCCAATATCTTACAATTTTATTGGTCAATTATATCTCCAAAAAGCTAAGGGAAAAAGAAATCACTCTAGGTATTTCAGAGGTAATTAATGTAGCTAAATGCTTCTAAATTGTTGGAAAGGAGGGTCCAAAGGGAGAAGGCAATGCAAATAAATGCAGGAAAGTGCCATAACTGCCCGGAACCCATGAGGGGAACACAGCGAGAAGCCAGGAGCCTACATTTCCTCCAACGCTGCTGGACTTGTGGCTGATGCCGTAGCAGCAGCCAGGGCCAGAGTGAGATAAAATTGACTTCTTTCTCTTGACTTCCAGTCAGCTGCCAAAGCCTCCCTTTGGCAGAATTTAATCAAAGCCCAGTTAGCATAGGAGTCCAAGAAAAAGCAGAGAGGAGAAAATTAAAAGGCATGTGTAGGGCTGAGAGCCAAGAGAGAGCTAACCCGTGCACCCAAGGGCAGATCATAATAGAAAAGGTGGGGAACACGAATGTACTCCATTTGCCTCATAGACTCCTCTGTAGTGTGGGTCTCTGACAGCTCCTGTGAATAGGCCAGCACTTCCCAGATTTTGCTGTGCTTTGAGTCACTTGGGATCTTTAAAATAGTACCCAAGCCTGGTTTTCACTATGCTAAACATTCTGATTTAATTGATAAGAGGTATATCCTGAGCATCAAGGTGTGTGAAACCTCTCACATGATTCTAATGTCCAGTACATTGGGGGCTGGTGCCATGGGTGATAGTGGCCACAATAGTGTCTGGACAGCAGGATATGGCAGCAGCAGTGCGTCTGTGAAAAATGTGAACTATTTACCTGGGGCTTGAGAAACTTTGCAGGGTACTGTTGTCATTCTGAAGGAGGGAAAGAAACCTCAGCAAGAGTCAAGATACCTTGAAATATAGACAGTACCAATATATGAAAACCAAACCCATACTTCAAATAGGTTACATGATTATTATCACCACCCTAGAATTCTTTAGAGTGCCAAATGTTCAAGGTAGTTGTTTTTAAATTTTTAACGTTTATTTTTGATACAGAGCATGAGCGAGGAAGGAACAGAGAGGAGACACAGAATCTGAAGCAGGCTCCAGGCTCTGAGCTGTCAGCACAGAGCCCAATGCAGGGCTCAAACCTACAAATTGGGAGATCATGACCTGAGCCAAAGTCAAATACTTAACTGACTGAGCCACCCAGGTGCCCCGTGGTAGGTTTTTCTTATGTAGAGTTTAGTTTATATATTTATAATATGGTTATTATTACAGTAGGCAGATTTACATAGCATCTTTATGAACATTGAACTTTGAGACAGACCAAAACACTAAGTTACAGTCTATGATTTGCCTTTATCTATTTATGCATTCCAGAGTTAGTGGTTCAACCTTCTGGACCTCTAAAAAAATCAATACATAAAGTATGAGAACCCTTCTAGCCCAGATATGCTGGCTTTTTCTGTCATTTGTAGTATTTCTTCATCATAAGATATTTTGAGTAGTGTTTGCACTTTTAACTTAATCTTCTAAAGCCCTTTCTAGGAAGGAATTGCTCATTCATAGGTGATGGTTCAGATTTTTAATAGTCTCGCTTCTGAATTGGTTAATCTAAAATTACATAGTGAGTACATAACCGGCTGTAGGAATTCCCTACTGTCCATGTTCTCTAGGGCAAGAGAAGAATTAAGAAAGATGTTCAGCACAGGACAGAAAATGCAGGCTCAATAGTCATGCACATAAACATTTGGCTTCTTCAGCCCATTTATAAGGTGTTCCACAGATCACTTATCATCAGCTTTGGGTATAATTCAAAAAATAGTTTTAGTACAATGTTGCTAAATTTAGAATGTAAATACAAGTGTCTTTTTAATAGTTATAACTTTTTCCTAAGAGTGTGCAGAAAAATCAGTATATCTTCTATTTTGTCTTTTTTTTAATTAATGTTTTTTATTTATTTCTAGGAGAGAGAGAGAGAGACAGTGTGAACAGGGAAGGGTCAGAGAGAGAGGGAGTCACAGACTCTGAAACAGGCTCCAGGCTCTGAGCTGGCAGTCAGCACAGAGCCCCACGCGGGGCTCGAACTCACGAACCATGAGACCATGACCTAAGCGAAAGTCGGACGCTTAACCAACTAAGCCACCCAGGTACGCCATAGTTTGATGATGGAGAATTTGAGCTTTGAATCGGGTTTTACTTGCATTTCTTATTCTTTACTCACACTACGTGAAAAAAGTCTTAAGCCACAGTCACAGATCATTGGGAAAGGCAGCCCGAATATGACGGCTCTGTCAGGTAGTTCTGGATAGTTGGATTCAGATGAGCTCAACTCCTTCAACTACTCCCCCTCATTGGATGCCAAGCTCAGAGGCATGTTTCAGTCAAATGCTATGTTATGTTGACTAGTTCAGCTCAAAAGATAATGCACGGCAAATGGACTCTCAGTCCACTCTTTGGATGGATTCAATGCTCAATGGGGTTCTTTATGTTTATGGTATCATTTGGATGTGATTTTAAAATACACCTGATCATCAATTTCTTTCTTTAGTCAGTGAAAAAAATACAAAGGGTGAAGAAGAAAATAAAATTTTCAGCAATCTAGTTATTTATCCTCTGTGATAGCTAATTTTGTTAACTTGACTGGACCCAAAAGAACCCATATTATTTCTTGCCATGTCTGTAAGGGTGTTTTTGGATGAGTGGACTCAGTAAAGTAGACTGCCCTCCCCATAGTGGTGTGTTTATCCAATTCATGACAGCCTGAAGAAACCAAAAGGTGGAGGAAGGAGGAATTTGCTCCTTCCTTTCTTCTTCCTCAGTGGTTGAGTTAGGACACTATCTCTTTTTCTGCTCCCAGACTGCGATTTTTACTATTGGTTTCCCCGGCTCTTAGGCCTTCAGACTTGGACTAAATTACACCACTGGCTTTCTGGGGTCTCTAGCTTGCAGACTTGCATGAATTTCTTACTGCATTGACTTTGAGTTTATAGGTTAAAAATAATGGAAAAGTGAATTTTCCTTGTGAAATATTTTAAGAAAATAATTTATATGTGATTCTGTATGTTTTGCTTTCATAAAAACAGTCACTAAGTTCTTAGAAGGGTGAAACCAGGAGAGGGTGAAGATGAAGTGAAGAATGGAGTAAGAGTAAAGAATATGGTTTGTTTCTTGAGTGTTTTTTCATCCTGGGCTCAGCCAGAGAGAATTGTCTGTTGATTAGTGAATATTCAGAACTGAGTGGCAGTTGGCTTTGTATTTGCTGAACACTAAATGTAGAAAAAATAAGGAAAATAAATAGATTACCACTGTCTACATGCTTCAAATCTTCCAAAATGACTCTTGAGAGAAGTAACTCCATAATTCTCTAACCCTACAAAGCTTTTTCCTCAGTTACTTGATAATTGTTTGTATTTTGGCTCCTTAGATCTAGCTAGTTTGGCTTAAAATGTACCTAGGAGGGAAAATGCAGAATTCCAAGGCTCACTGGTTTTTGTTTTTTTTTAAGGAAGGGGAGGAGTTTTTCCCTTAAACTCTGAAAAAGGTAACTTTTAATATGATGATGATTGGCAATTTCCTTTCAGGCAATTTCCTTCCTAGATTCAGCTTAGTATACCTTAGCTCTTTGATGCCTGACTATCAGCACCCATCAGAGAAGTATATTGAAGACACATTTTAGCAGATATGCGAGCACCATTGAAGATTGTGTGTGTGTGTGTGTGTGCGTGTGTGCGTGTGTGTGTATCTTTTCCTTTCCTGAGTCCTTGAAATACTTCTGCTTTTGTTCTTTATTAAAAATATCTGGTTTGACATCTAAAAGCATCTTTATCAACAAAGAATACACATCAAGAAACAAATCCCACAATGAACTGTAGAAAAAACGTCAACACAGTGGTTTCACTCTTGTTATTTTATGTTAAGTATGATAATTTTCCTCCCATAATGGATGCTGATCCTGATGATGAAGGCTGCTGGCTGAGAGCAAGGGTTAGGGGTGGGGACAATGAGGTGAAGGTGTCTGTGTGTGTCTGGGTTTTCCTTAGAAGAAGACAATTTTCAGTACAACAGGGTGTTGTTGTTGTTTTGTCCACTGTGGTGGTTTTTTCTTGATCAAATGTGCATGCAGAATGGCCTAGAGCAGAACTTCCATTTCACTTAGGGAGCTATTTCTGGAGTTTTAGCTTTCAGGAAGGTTCCTTGAGCCGCCTATCCAACTGTTCCATAGCCCTTAACTTAATCAACCTGTTAGCAACCTGAGGGGGCTGGTCCTACTCCCACTCCTAGCTGCCTTTGGAATTGTAAAACTTTGGAAGTCTTGCTGAGTGAACTTACTTATTTGGTGGTCCCTTATCTTAAAGTTGGTTATGAATTGCATAGACGAAGCATGGTCACGTTTCATAAATAATTTGTTTTATGCTGTCAAGAAATGTCTCTGTGTTCTGATTATTTAATCATATCCTTTTGGGGTTTGTGGTGGTACAATGGATTTAGTGGTGTGACGTTGTAGGATATAAAGAAGGGGGGGGGGAGATTGTCATAGAAGTTGGCCAACCATCCTGAAGAAAAATCCCTAATAGGAATTTGGAAAATGGAAACCAAGCACTTACAAAATCCCACCGACTTGCTAGAACAAATGTTTTTTCTCAGTAAATTGTGTTGTATTTCCTTCCAAAAGATAAATAGTAAGCTAATTTACTTAGGAGCAGATAGAATGTCTGTGGTGGAGACAGAACCGGAGAAGGAGCAAGAAGCGATAGGATCCAGCCCTTAGGGGAAGAACTCAGCCTGGAGAAGTGGAAAACATTGATCGAGAATCAACAAGATGACTTTAGAGACAGTCATTTACTTTAAGACAAGTGCATCATAAAGCTCAGGCAGATTGTTTTCATCTTCTCAATTCAATAAAAGCTTCATTGTTAATTAAAAGCTAAGAAGCGAAACATGGAGAAGTTGGAGAGGAAAAAATCTGAAACTCTCCTTTTAAGGAATGTTTTTTTTTTAAGCCAACAAAGACTAGAATTTTGAGAACAGTAAAATATGCATAATATACCATGTGGTATAATTTGACTTGGAGACAGGGAGCGGGGCAGGGTGGGGAGGGGCACTGTGAATAAGAAGTTGCCTGGAAAGTGGAGGAAAGTAGGGAAATCCGTGGTGTAACATAGGAAACACTAGTGGGAGACCACAGAGGGTGAGAAAAGTGCCTAATCTGGCAATAAAAGAGCTAGTGGATTGGTTACAGGGAACTGGGAGATTAAGGTAAACTGAGCCACGTTCATTTAAATTTAATTAATCAAATTAATTTGCAATCAACAAGCTAGATGAAAATAGACAGTTTTCCCCCTCACCTTTGCAGCCGTTTATACGGGAGGAAAGACGACAGTACCTCCTATGCTTCGAGGATCTTTCTCTTTTTTGCCTGAATTCTCTTCTTCTGCCTTGTTTCTCTTACCAGACGCCCGCTTACCGTTAAGCAAAGCTCAGCCATGGTGAAAGTCAGGTGTGTGTCGCTCAGGCTCCTTACTCACCAGTGAGATGTGACCCTGTTGTTGCTGCTCCTGTGGTTCATAGGCATCCGTCTCCGTGTCCATCACACCTGTCTTTATTACCAGCAGAGAAAGTCACAATTAGCTGTCTCACCCTTCCTTTCCCTGTATTTCATATCTCAGGTCTCCCTTTCCTTTAGCGAGATGACAATCCTCATTGTTCAGAAAACTGTGATGACTCTTAGCACTTAAAGGATCAAGTCCAAACTCCTCAAATGGGTACATAAGTATTTGCCCTGTTTTCTATTTACCACCTTCTCTGTCTGCCTCTCCCCGCAACCCCCCCCCCCACCCACCATGTCCCCAAGCTTTCCAGCTCCACTACTTTTCATTCATATGAAATGTCTGTGCCAGGCAGATGGCTTTCCTCTTTGCCACCAGCCAATCCCAGACGCCCTTACCTACACTTTGGTCATAAAATGCTCTGACCTCCACATATGCAGTTGAAACCCAAAACACATCATATCTCCTTTTCACTAACAATTCCCGTCTACTGTGGCCCATAAAGATTGCTTGCTTCTTGATGACCATCATCAATTCTGTTTTCTGAAGGAGAGGAGTGTGTGGCATTAGTTTAACTCCTTAATTCAACAGGCCTTTGAGGTGCCTTTATTCAACATAGGTCTGTCATTCAAGAAGGGATGTCCCGTAACAGAATCTTTTTTTTTTTTAAATTTTTAATGTTTATTCATTTTTGAGAGAGACAGAGTGTGAGCAGGGAAGGGACAGAGAGAGGGGAGACACAGAATCCGAAGCAGGCTCCAGGCTCTGAGCTGTCAGCACAGAACCTGGCCAGGGCCCGAACCCATGAACCGTGAGATTGTGATCTAAGCTGAAGTCAGACACTTAACCAACTGAGCCACCCAGGCACTCCTGTGACAGAATCTTTTTGACTTCAGTTCCCCAGAATTCACTGAAGAATGTACAAGCCAGAGCAAACAGAAAGTTCTGTAAGGGTCCAAACAGGTCAAGTAATATTTTTTTTTCATCCTCAGGTAAAGGAATAATAGCATAAATAAATATAGAAGATAAAAGAATAACATAAATAAATTAAGAATTACCCATTTTCTAAAAAGATTGAACTATGTTTGCAAGCTTCCCCTAAGCACTCTTAAAACTCAGCTACTGTGTTTTGGGTTATATCACTGGAGAATTCAACAGGGTAGAATCCTAGTTTTTTGTTGAAGTTAGAGGAATAATAGTTCATCCCTTTCACCCTAAAATTTCTGTGTATGAATTTGATGTGATTTGTCCATTGGAACTAGCTAATTCAAAGGAAGAAAGTGCTATCTTTATTTAATAAAAAAGTCATTTGTACTGTTTTTAAAACTAGTGCAATGTGTTATAAGGAACTTTGTACAACATTCAGTGCTATATGGAACTCAATTAATCTGTAAGCCATTAAGTAAATGAAATCTTATGATGTTTCCTTGCTTCTCTGAAGTATCAGTACGTTACAGCAGTCTGGCAAGGCTCTCAGCCATTACAAATAATAGAGTTAGAGTTGCCCACATACTCATCACTCTCAGGGAACAGCTCTCTGCCTGAGTCTCCTCAAATACAGAAAGAGAGCTATGCTCCTGGTTGAAAGGGAGGGTGGGGGAGAGGGAAAGAGAGAAGGGGAGAGAGAGGAGAGCAAGAGCAAGGGAGAGAGAGGGAGAGAAACTTGTACTTCTTTATTTCTGGGAATTTTTTTTTGCAACAACCTATTGCGTCTGCCTCTTCCCTCTCAACTCATCTCAGAAGTCATTTGCTTTGTGCGAAAATAGAGAGTGGTGCCTTTTATACTCCTGTAAAAGATCTTCTGTAGAGTATAGTAGGGTAGATAAGTCTGAGAGGAGGGGTCTCAAAGATCAGTGACCTAGAAATGTCACAGAGGCTTCCAGGAATCAGAGGGAAATGTCTCCTAGCGGACACCATCATTCAGTTAGCAATGGCGTACACTTGGTTTCTTTCCTTTATTATTTAAAGGATTTGTACTGTGTAAAATACAAAGAAAGAAAACTCCTTGTGATCCCACAGGGGAGGACACTAAAAGAACACGTTGGATATTATTTGAAAGTATAAAATATATATATTATTTGTGTATCATCTTTCAGTAAATTGTCTATTTTATTTTTAGTGTTGACCAAACTTGATGGTGGATTGGGGCCGATGAGAGTGAAATGAAAAGGGACAGGAAGAGTTCTGGCCTCCAAAGCAGGGGAGACAATTGGCTGTGGGCATCTGAAACAGCATAACCATAAATAAAGGGGGTTATTTTTATGGTGTAGGGGATCCGGTGCTTTATGTATGATAGTACAGAGAGGATTTATTATTAGCAATGGGAAAAGCAGATTTCCAAATTTAGAGACCACTCAACATTCATGAACTTGGAAATTCCAGGCAAACTTGAGACCTCATGTTGGCATCTGAGTTGATTTATCCTTGGCAAGAGGCTATGTGTTTCTTTTGTTTCTTTTTTCAGCAGGATAAAATAGTTGCCTCAAACAACACTTAAATTAGTGCTTTCTCCAAGTTGTTTTATATATACATACATGTATATAGTAGAAGCTATACATAGGCCTAGTATATATAGTCGCAGCTATACATAGGCATTGTAGAAAATTGCAAAGTACATAAAAACCATAAACAATAATAAAAATTCATACTTAATGTTAATACTTTAGTGTGTAGCCTTCTGGATCTCCCCTCCATTCTCCTCCTCTTCTTCTTTCTCTCCATCCCTCCATTTCTCTCTCTCTCTTTCTCTCTATCTTTGGGAGTTAGGTGATTAAATTTTTCCCTCTCTCAGTTACATGAATAACACATACATAAATGTATCTTTTTTAACAAAATAAAATCACACCATGTATTTCTGTAACCTGCCTTCTTAGTCAATAACTGTCGTCTTTTTTAAAATTAAAATGTTATATCCTTTGGTAATCAGAGAGGAGGTCTTGAAGCAAGAGAACAGATGAAGATGAGGAGCATTAGTGAACACTAACAGATTACATTTAATTGGTAAATGTATTTAACCTTAAACATGAACTTACAAATGCAGTGATAGAAACAAAAATACAGGCTGTTTGAAATCACATGCATTCCAGAAATACTGAAAATTAGTTGACTGCCTATATAGCCGATATATAGAGTTTTTCTGATTAAGTAACCCATCTTAAGTTTTACAAATGACTTACAAGATAGCTCCTAGAATTACATAATATTTGTATTTTTTAAAAGAAAGAAAGGAGAGAAAGGTACTATTGGCTGCAGAGGGGATCGGGATGTTTTAAAAAATATTGTCTACACAAAAAGCAGAAGAGATAGAGTTGAATTCTCAGGTGGCATATCAAGAAAGGTCATACTTAGTATAATCTTGGAATACTTTTCTCATTCTCAAGAGGTTAGTGAGATAATTGATTTATGTATATAAATTATCATTGCAGCTGGAACAGAGAACTCTTGATCTATGATTTCTTTTTATGAATGGCCATTTGTTTAGGGAAGCCATTTTCTTTTCATTGAGCTGAAAGAACCCGTCTTTTCCCATTTTTTCTCATTTCCAAACCTGGAAACTTTGTATCTCCTTTCTGAAATAATGTGTTCAAGTAGCCTGATAAATTTTTCTCTCAAGATCTTCTGACATTTGGGAGAGAAACAGCTACCATGTTAGTCCCTACTCTTCAACCAAATGAAGAGAATCAGTCACATTGGAAAATGACTTTATGGAAATCAGAGTGATCCATTTTCTTCTGGGGAAAGTCATGTCAGGATTTTCATAAAGGTGTCAAAAAGAACAGAAAAGAGAGTTATAAAAATGTCAACCTTCGGTAACAGTGGAGAATGGAGCTGATCCTATAGGTAACTTTAATAGCCTTGCTCAATAATTACACAAGAGGAGCTGCAAAAACATTCACTGAAAAAAATTAAATTCATTCCTTTCATTTCCTCTCTTCACTGAAGGAAATGAATAAATATCAATATAAGGAATAATTAGAAGGGAAGATTTTCAGATTTTTTTTTTATCAATTTCTCATTTCTGGGTTACCCAGAATGCTTTTCTCTTTCTATTATTTGTTTGGCAGTTACCACCACGTGATATCTTGAATTCACTTCCTGAATGCAGATGCTTTCTTCTTCTGATAGTTTTCACAGGGGCCAAGAGATTGGCATCCAAGACATCAATGATCCTCATTATAAACCTCATCTTTGCCTCTTTGTCCACAGGACATCAGACAGAACTATTTCAAGGTAACTTTTATGAACAAGCTTTCATTTACTATAGGGGCAATCTAAATGTATCCCTCCTTTTTTGGACTCCAGATCATTAATTTATATTTCACATTTATGAATGCTTATGACTGTCAATAAACTGCCAGAAAATGAGAAGTGCTATAGGTGCTCTGTGACTGGAAATTCAAAGGTGAAATAGCATACGCCTGGAAAAACTCAAGAGAATAGGAACCAGTTTCTCATGAAGAGCATTCTTCAAAACATTTGGAGCGAATGCCATTTGGCCTGGTGATTTTTTAAATCTAATTTATCCAATAGATGAAGAACAGTCTGTGAATTTTGCTCTATTGGGTTGCTATCTGTGACCCCTCAAGTTCAAAAGACATTTTGACAACAGGATATTCTAATTTATTACCTTCAGTGCCCACAGAGTTATGGATTGCATTTGGCTCCTCTGATTTTAATCTTGCTTTTTAGCTCTGTGAATTCCTTTTAAAATATATATCTTATTATATGTTTTTTTTATGGTCTTTAATATTTTTATTTTTTAAAAAATTTTTAAATAGTTTATTGTCAAGTTGGTTTCCATATATCTTATTATATGCTAACATACAATAAAATCAGCAAGTGTGCATGCACAGTTCTGTGACTTTTTAGACATGTATAGATTTGAAAGCTACCAGCACAATCAAGGGATATAACAGCCTCATCACCCTAACAGATTCCCTTTTGCAGTCACACTGTCCCCCACTCCTAAACCTGGCAATTGCTGATTTGATCTGTAGTTTTGTTTTCACAAGAATGCTATCTAGACAGAAGGTACCTTTTTGAGAATGGGTTGTTTTAGTAAGCAAAATGCCCCTGAGATTCTTCCAAGATGTTGCCACATATCAATAGCACATTGTTTTTTATTGCCGAAAAGTGTTCCCCTGAATGAATTTGCTCCAGTTTTTTCATCCATTCAGTGACTGAAGGCCATCTGGCTGCCATGAAATTTGGGATACAGTCGTATGAATGTCCGTTTTCCTTTCTCCAGAGTGAACACCTAAAAGTAAGATTGTTAGGTTACAGGGCAAGTGGGTGCTTATAAGAAATTGCCAAACTCGGGGCGCCTGGTTGGCTTAGTCGGTTAAGCGTCTGACTTTCGCTTGGGTCATGATCTCGCGGTTCGTGGGTTCGAGCCCCGCGTCGGGCTCTGTGCTGACTGCCAGCTCAGAGCCTGGAGCCTGTTTCAGAGTCTGTATCTCCCTCTCTCTCTCTGGCCCTCCCCTACTCACGCTGTCTCTCTCTTTCCTAGAAATAAAAATTAAAAAAAAAAAAAAAGAAATTGCCAAACTGTTTCCAGAGTGGTTAGCCCATTTCTCATTCCCTCCAGCAACATTCCAGTTGCTCGTCTTTTCCACTAATAGTTGGTATTGTCACTATATATTATTTTAGCCATACTAATATGTTGACAAAAGTATTGGTGCTTTTAATTTGCATTTCCCTTTGTACAATTTACAGAGGTTTTTCTGAGTGTTTTAATGCATATACTTCACTCTACTAATGTTTTTACCGCTTCAGATTAGACCCTTACCACCATATAGGTTCCCTTTCTCCTACCCACTGTATCCTCTACTTGTCTATACATTACCGCCACATACACTGAAATCATTAGACAGTTTTACAATTTTTGCTCTCAACTGTCAGTGTACTTTATACAACTAAATAATAGTCTATTATATTCACCCTGATTTTTACTCTTATTTTTTGTTCTTGATTTCTCTTACTCTTTCTTTATTCTTGATGCTCCAAGTTCACTTTGGGTATCATTTGTCGTCTGCCTTAAGAATTTCTTTACAATTATATTACAGTGTGTTTGCTACCAACAAATCTTATATCCTTAATCTGAGAATATTTTATTTCATCTTCATTCCCAAAGGATATTTTGGCTGGCTTTGGAATTAGGCATTATACTTTGCATTTTAGAGTTGTCATTGCTCATTTTTCTGGCCCCATGATTTTTGAAGAGACATCCTTAGTCATTTGAATTATCATTCCAGTGAAAGTACACATCATTTTTCTCTGGGTACTGTTAAGATTTTTTCTTTATCTTTGGTTATAAGCATTTAAATTATGATATATTTAAATATGGATTATGGGGAGTTTATATTCTCTGAGATTTTCTTAACTTGAATTGGTAGGTTTATTTCTTTTGCCAAATTTGAGAAGTTTTCAGTCTTTATTAAAACAAATTTTTTTTGTACCGCATTTTCTCTTCCGCTCCTCAAGCACTGATAGCATGAATATTAGACATTTTGATACTTTTCCACATGTCCCTAAGGCTCTGTTTATTATTTTTTCCATTAATTTATACTTCAGTAGTTCATATTGGATAATTTCTAGCTGATCTGTATTCACATCCGCTGACTCTTCTGTTGTCTTCATTCTGCTATTGGCTCATCCACTGAGGGTTTTTTTGTTTTTAATTTTGGTTATTACATTTTCAGTTCTAAAATTTCCATTTGGTTCCTCTTTACATAGAAAATGATACATCTGTGCCATCTCAGTGTTGACTTCTGAACGTTCTTTCTCATGCAAGTTGAGATTTCTCTTGTTTTTCATAGGCTGAGTACTTTTGATTGTATCCTGGACATTTCAATATTATGTTAAGAGACTCTAGCTTAATTTCAGTAGACAATATTAGTTATATTTTAAGCAGGCAATCATCCCAATTGGGCTCAGGATGCAAGTCTTGACCAACTTTCTGTGGGTTTTAATTCCAATGCCAGTTCCATTTTCAAATTCTTAGCAGTACAGTTAGTATCTATGCCAGTGTATACCCCCCAGTGGACAGTATGGGACTTGAATGGTGATCTATCCTGTAGCTTGGTTATCAAAGTCCATGTACTATGTATATGTTTATGGTCAGACTCATGCCTGCTTAGTTTAAGTTCCAAGTTCATACATGCTTAGCTTAGGGATGAACCAAACGTTAGCAAAGGATTTTAAGAGGTCACATTCCCATATCCCTCCTGTTCTTTGGTCTCCTCAGTCTCCCTTTTAGTTACTCCATTAAGGAAGTCAGGCTTTATATACCCTGTTGTGCTGTGTACTTTCTTGGACTATGCCTGTGTTGGGTGAAGGGTCAGGAGGACAGAGACACAGATAACTAATAGGGTTTTCCCTTGATCCTTGGGACCACAGCTTCTCTGATAGGAGAGAAATTTCCTTTCAGAGTTTTAGACTTCTTTGGGTTTCCATTGCCTCTGCTAATATTATGTCACAAGATTATTTGGGAGTTAGGATGTAAGAAAACAGAAGAAACATAAAAGAAAAAGAGGAATTTCTTCTATTGTATCTGAATGTTAGAAGACCCTTTCATGACTCAACATAATCAAGGACATGTATGACAATTCATAGTTAATATCATACTCGGTGAAAAAAAAAACTTAGAGCTTTCCCTGTAAGGTCAAGAACAAGACAAGGATGTCCACCCTTACCACTTTTATTCAACATAGTACTGGAAGTCCTAGCCGCAGCAATCAGACAATGCAAAGAAATAAAAGTCATCCACATTAGTGAGGAAGGAGTAAAACTTTTGCAGATGACATGATATTATATACAGGAAATCCAAAAGACCACTAAAAATCTACTAGAACTGATACATTAATTCAGTAAAGTCTTATGATATGAAACAAGTTGCAGAAATTTGTTGCATTTCTACACTCTAATAGTGAAGCAGGAGAAAGAGAAAGTAAGAAAACACCCTAATTTACAGTTGTACCAAATATAATAAAATACCTACGAATAAACCCAACCAAAGAGGTGAAAGACTTGTACTCTGAAAATTATAAAACATTGATGAAAGAAATTGAAGATGACACAAAGAAATGGAAAGACATCCCATCCTCATGGATTGGAAGAAAAAATACTGGTGAAATGTCTATACTGCCCAGAGCAATCTACAGATTTAATGCAATCCCTATCAAAATACAAATAGCATTTTTCACAGAACTAAAATAAAAGTCCTAAAATTTATATGGAACCACAAAAGACCCTGAATAGCCAAAGCAATCTTGAAAATGAAGAACAAAGTTGGAAGTATCTCAATTCCAGACTTCAAGTTATAGTACAATACTGTAGTAATCAAAACAGTACGGTAACAGCACAAAAATAGACACATAGATCCATGGAACAGAATAAAAAGCCCAGATATAAATTCACAATTACATGATCAATTAACCTTTGACAAAGCAGGAAAGAATATCCTATGAGAAAAAGACAGTTGCTTCAACAAATGGTGTTGGGAAAATTGGTCAACTACATGCAAAAGAATGAAACTGGACCACTTTCTTACACCATACACAAACATAAGCTCAAAATGGATTAACGACCTAACTGTGAGACCTAAAACTACTCAAATCTTAGAAGAGAACTCTGACATTGGCCATAACAGTGTTATTATAGATATGTCTCTTGAGGCAAGAAAAACAAAATCACAAATATACTATTGGGACTACATCAAAATAAAAACCTGCACAGTAAAGGAAACAATCAACAAAGCTAAAAGGCAACCTACCGAATGAATGGGAGAAGATATTTGAAAATCACATATCCAATAGAGGGTTAGTATCCAAAATATGTAAAGAACTTATACAACTCATTACCCAAAACCCAAATAATCCAATTAAAAAATGCACACAGAAGGCATGTACATTTATCCAAAGAAGACATACAGGTGGCTAATAGACATATGAAAAGATGCTCGACATCACTTATCATCAGGGAAACGCAAATCAAAACTGCAGTGAGATACCCCCTCACACCTGTCAGAATGACTAAAATAAAATACACAAAAAATAACAGGTGTTGGCAAAGATGTGGAGAAAAAGGAACCTTCTTGTACTGTTAGTGGGAATGCAAACTGGTACAGCTACTATGAAAAATATGGTTCCTCAAAAAGTTAAAAATATAATTACCCTATGATCCAGTAATTGCACTACTGGATATTTACCCCCAAAATACAAAAATAAATTCAAAGGGATGCATGCACCCCTATGTTTATAGCAGAATTATCTACAATAGCCAAATTATGAGAGCAGCTCAAGTGTCCATTGATAGATGAATGGGTAAAGAAGATGTGTATATATACAATGAAATAGTACTCAGCCATAAAAAGAATTAGATCTTGCCATTTGCAATTACATGGGAGGAGCTAGAGAGTATAATGCTAAGTGAAGTAAGGCGGTCAGAGAAAGATAAATACCATGTCACTCATATTACTTTAAACCTAACCCAGGATCAACCCATTATGACAAGTCTCTCCTTTATTTTTTCATATTGTTGCTTTGTCTTCCCTTTGGTTTCTCCAGAGCCAAATGCACTGTATAAGCAGGTCCTATCTCACAGATACCATCCTGAGAGTTACCATATATTATATTACCTTGGTTTAAAGAAACAAATGAGTCAGCCATGAAAGTAAAATACATGATCTTTGCTGTTTCCACCAAAGTCCCATCCTCCCCAGTTCAAGGGTGTCTTAAATTGAGGAAGGAGAACTACAAAAGGTGTAGATGGTTGTATTAATTAGATTTTGACTCAGCAAACTATCCTGTGGCAAAGGCGGGGGTCCCAGGAGAAGGCAGCACATGCTCCTTCATCTGTCCCCACCAGATCAGCATCCTTCAAAAGGTTCCTCCTTAGGAAATGGAAGGAAGTTTAAAAAGGAGTTCAGAAAAATATAGCCAAGCTTTCAGGGGACCAACTGATCAGTTTTTCCTTGGGAGTCAGCATTAGAAGAAGACAGAGTAAGATTTCAGGAGCAGTGGGAAGGATTGTGTCAGGAATTTCCCCAGTTACATACCCCTTTGTCAAGATGGTTACAATTATTTTATTGTTAATTGCCTGAAACTTATTAAGCTTGGATTTTTAAAAATCCCTTTATAATCAAGCTTTGAGTCTTCTGGATTGTCTAAGAATTGTGTTTGAGGATCAAGGTTCCCATTCATTTGGGTTTACCAAACTCATCTCTGGTCCTTCTAAGTGAGTTCTCAAAAGTGTTGCCCGTATTTTGCTTGGGTTCTTAAGCCTTCTTTCCTAGACTCTTCCGTTGAATTCTGTAATTGTCTGCACTAAGTCTTGGTATCCTCATCTATCTATGAGCATTTTTTTCAATTTAACCATACTTTAGAGAGTTGGTCAATTGCCCAACAAATATTTCCTACAATGTTCATCAATACCTGATATGCCCTTGGAAGTGAAGTATGAAGAAAGGATAACAAGGAAGTGGAAAGAAACCTGAGCTGTCTAAAAGGGAATCTAAAAGGGCATGACAATCAGGTCTAAAAAAACTTACAGAAGGTTATATAAAATTTGGATTACTTCTCTGTTTTGTCTAAAGCTAGCTCTTTTCCTTTCAGTTGTGAAGATCAGCTAGCACCCTGTGCCAGAGTGTTTTAAATCATGTGTGGCCATGCACAGTAGAACTTAAGAGGCTGCATTGCCAGTCAGGCACTAAATCATAAAATGTTAGAGCTGGAAGGGACTTCAGAAATCATCTATTCCAATGCCCTCATTTTACAGATGAGGAAACCGGGACCAAAAGAGATTAAGCGACTTGCCCCGTCTCAGTCATAATGACTCTGTGCATAGAAGCAAGCAGTCCCATCATTGACTAAATGCTGCCAGCAGCAGTAGTCAATGCTCCACAGCACGAGCTTTGAGCTAAAACCAGTTTCTTTGATCTCAGAAGCTGAGACATAAGTTTGTCCTCTGGATATTTCTCTCTCTTTCCTTGAAGGGAAAGCGTTCTGCTGTCGCTTGGACTTTCTGTTAATTCTTTTTGCTTTCTCTCCACTAAGACACTCAGAATCACCCTTGAGTCACTGTGGTATGGAAGCTGATTTCATTGACCAAGACTACAAAACTTCTAGTCAACATTAGCAGAGAGGAAATCTTTGGCACTAGGTTTCCATAAATGTAAGTTTTCTTCCTTTCGTTTTATGACTTTCATGTCATTTAATCAATACCTTTAAGTTTACATTAGCATAAAAAACAAGTATTTGTTTCCAAAGTCTAGGGAGCTTGGCAGTGATGAAGCTATGGGCTTCTAACCTTTTTCTTTCCCCACTTCATAATAACTCTTTATCTGTAACACATTTTCCTAATATTAAAAAGTTTTTAAAGGCTAATAGTACGCACTTCTATGATTGAAACAACAGAATTTACCTAGCTGAGTTAGTTACCACTCTGGGGGAGGCAGGTGGGAGTGACAGACGTGAAGCAGAAGTTTGCAAAATTCCATATACCAGCTCAGACCCCACCTCTGCTCCCAGGAAGATTCAGATACATCCTCCATCCCTAAATCATTCCCTCTGGGGCCCGGTTCTCAAGTGTGGGCCACAGACCAGCAGCAGCATCACCATTTAGGTCCTTGCTTAAAGTCCAGATTCTTAAGACTCTGGAGTTGGGACCAAGCCACCCCTGTTTTGACAGGCCCTCCAGGCTGCTTGGATGTTCACTAAACTTTGAGACCCACGGCGGCGGAGTGTGGCTCCCAAACTAATGATGCTAATTTTTATGTGAACATCTGGGTTAAAATCACTGTTATGTCCACCAAGTATATTTCTTGGGTCTTTCACTGGCATATATGAAATTTGCTCATTTTAGCTTTTGCTTAAGTCTCTGTAGGACCAAAGATTATAGCTTTTGCTCCATAAATGGCATCGTCTCCTCAGAGTCTTCCACGGGCACTGGGCAGTTCCTACCGCTGCTTTCCTGAGGCCAGCCCAGCAGACTTGCTGTAATGAGGCCAAAAGCTCATTACTTTACACTGTCCTAAACCACTTATGAAATCATTGCATATAAAATTAGGAAGGAGATGCAAAAACTAATTTCGCTACATAATGTTTATTTTTAACGTTAAAATCCTAAGCTATTCTAGTGATGAGTTGGGATCTCTTGCACATCCAGATTTTAGAAGTGCAAAAGTGAAAAATAGCACCGGACTTAGAAAAGGTTTAAAAGGTTGTGAGAAAAACGGCTCTTTTCATTTTCACTAAAACTGAAGAATCAGTTTCAGCTGGTGTAGATACTTCCTCAGAGTGTGGGCGTCCGTGTTTGCAATGCCTATGTATTTGGATGAATACAAATAAGAGTTTGCATGTCTATTTGATTGAACAGATCTCTATGTTTAGTGAATACAAGCCTATGTTCGACTGTAAATAGATGGAGAGACGTGCCTCTTTTTGGAAGCATACCTATAAATATATGCATGACTGGAGAGCTGTATGCTGATGCATCTATGTACGCATGCCTTAGGTCTGATTTAGAAAAGCATGAAGAAATCCACTTAGCCTCTGCTCATCTCTCGTCAAAGCTACTTTGCATTCTTTAAATACTGTTTTTATACACTGATATTCATCCTTAGAGAAGATATGTAATTTTCCCTATTATAAAAATAATACTTGGTGTCCGTAAAAGGCTTGGAAACTACAAAAATGTAAAGAGTTCAAATTAAGGTATTCCTTTTTATACTGTTAATTTGCTTTACCTTCCCCCCCCCCCCCTTCTTACTTCTAGATTGGTGTTCTTTATGTTACTTCCTGCTTGCCTCTGTTTCCCTCATAGTCTTTCCACATTGGCAATATAGACATCTTTTTTATTTAAAAAATTTTTTAATGTTTTATTCATTTTTGAGAGACAGAGACAGAGCACAAGTGGGAGAGGGGCAGAGAAAGGGGAGACACAGAATCCAAAGCAGGCTCCAGGGGCTTGGACTCATGACATGAGATCATGACCTGAGCCGAAGTTGGATGCTTAACTGATGGAGCCACCCAGGTGCCCCAATATAGACATCTTGAGATGTCACACAGGAGATAGCCACTAGGTATTGGAAGCAATTGTTAGATTCAGAAGTTGGCCTATAGCTTAGAAGTTGTTTCTGGTCATCATAGATTAGAGATAGACACATGACATTATTAAGGGAATATAATATTATAATGCATTAGATAGAAACTTTGCATATAACAGAAATATAGTGTCAAAGCTGCTAAGTGGACTACTCTATATAAAATGAATACATCTTGTCTAAATCAATTGCGATAATAGCTTTCATTTATTGAGCACATAGTGTGGTCCAGGTGCTTTTTATATGGGATATCATTTAAAATACTCAAAACAACCTTCAGTCCTTCTACTTTCTTCCTCTACAGATGAGGCAAATGAGGCTTGTAAAGAATTTTCCCAGGATACAAACAGCTTTCTAATAAATGATAGGATGTACATTAACTCCTAGTTCTGTCTGATCCCAAATCCTCTGCTCTTCATTTAATCCCTCTGCTATATCCAAAAATATATAAGAAGCAGAATTCACAAATTGTAACACAATGAAGAAAATACCAATTTTGGAGCTAAGAGGAACTGAAAGATCTAGTTCAGTTCCTTCCATTGACAAAGGAGAAAAGCTAATATACTGAAGTGTTGATTTCCTTGACAAAACACAACTAGTTAGTGACAAAGCAGGGGTTAGAACACCAACCTCTCCTAAGTGGTAAGATCATACTGACCTCTAGATCCATGGTTCCTTTGATGTACATTGGCTCCAAATCTTCACAGGGTGTGTCCTCATGAGCCTATCTATATTTTATCAATAAAAATTTATTTTAGCCTTGACTAAAATAAGTTATTGTGCCATGCCTTTTTCCTAGTAAAATTCATTCTGATTTCCATTTTAGTTTTCTGAGTTGGGAGGGAGAGGCAGATGGGACATAGTAAGGCATGGTCAGACTCTCCAAATTAGAAGAGGTCCACAAATTCTGAATGCGATAGAAATAAAAAAGAGAAAAGAAAAAAAAGAATCAACATTTAGACTTTGTCCCACTAAATCTCTATTTTCTTGCCAATGGACTTTGGGGTATACAGACCACCTCTTAGTGAGGCAGGTAACATGGCACAGAGGTAGTAAAAGATTTAGTGTCCGACACCTGAAATTAATATGATACTGTATGTTAACTATGCTGGGATTAAACTAAAAATAATAAAAGGTGTGGTATCCTAAATTGTGACATATAAGCTATTTAGTTGATCATATAACTCTTTGTGTTTTTGCTCAGGAACTCCAAATTTTTATCATTATCTGACTCATATCAGAAGAAAAAATCTATACAGCTGGTCATAGATGATTACATTTCAGGCTACCATCAAGGACTCTTCATCTTTCTAAGATAAAGCAACTGGTTCTTTCTGAGTTTCTGCTCTGTCCCTCTTACTAAAACTCCTATCTAAAAATTCCATAAGAGAAACCTTTACATCTCAGATGAAATTTAATTAAAGTACTTCTATTTAGGACACACACAAACTGGCAATTAACTTCCATAAATTGACAGCATGATAGTCTCATTTTTCTCAACAAAGAAAATCAGCAGTGCACTGGGCACTGTGTGGTCAGTGACTCCATGAGGATAGAAACCTGTGTATGTGTCCCACTGCCAGCAAGGTGCCTGACACAGTTACTAAATAACTGTGCAATGAAAGAGTGATTTAAACAATGAAATGGATCTCTGTAACAGAAGCCATCATAGTTTATTTGTTAACATGTTTGTCTCACTTGATAGCTGTTTGGGAGCAGAGATCATACTTTATTTTTATCAGCTTCATTGAGATGTGATTCACATGCAGTTTAACCATGTAGTGTACAATTCAGTGGCTTTTAATATACTCACAGAATTATGAATCTATCACCATAATTCAGTTTAGAACATTTTCATTACCCCAAAGAGAAACTCCGCACCCCTGAGCCTTCACCCCCCTTCACATCTCTCAATTCTTTCAACTCATTCATCCTGCTTTAAGCAATATAATTTCTGTTTTAGTGTATTTTCCAATTTTGGGCATTTCATTTAAATGGTCCCTTACAATGTGTGGCCCTTGGTGACTGGCTTCTTTCACTTAGCATAATGTTTCAAGATTTGTCTATGTTTCAAGATTTGTCTGTGTTGTAGCACATAGTGTCTGTATTATAGTACTTATTTTTATTGCTGAATAATATAAAGTATGGATATACCATTTCATTTATCATTTCATCCATTGATGGACATTTGGATTGTTTTGGCTGTTATGAATAATCCTTTTATGCATATTCATGTAGAAGTTTTTGTGGGGACATAGGTTTTTATTTCTCCTGGGTGATATCAAGGAGCAGAATTACTGGATCATATAATAACTCTGTGTTAGCCATTAGAGGAACTGCCAGACTGTTTTCCAAAGTGACCATGTCATTTTACGTTTCCATCAGCAGTGTATAAAAGTTACCGTTTTGGGTGGTGCTTTATTTATATTTGCATTCCAGAACTTACTACAACATAAGACATAGTGATGCTTTACAAACATTTCTTGAATTGTATAGTCATTTCATCCTCAAGTTTTCTCTTTTTTTTTTAATTTAGAGGAGAGAGGGGAGAAAGAGAGAGCAAGCACGTGAGTGCAGGAGAGGGGTAGAGGGAGGGAAGGAGGGAAAGAGAGAGGCAGAGAGAGAGAGAGAGAGAGAGAGAATGAGAAAGAGAATCTCAAGCAGGCTCCACACTCAGCACAGAGTCCAACACAGGACTTGATCATACAATCCTGAGATTATGACCTGAGCCAAAATCAAGAGTCAGACTCTTACCCAACTGGGCAACTGAGGCACCCCTCATCCTCAAGTTTTCTTTGGGTTTCCTAACTCTCTCAAAAGTGAGAATCATGAAGGTTAAGTCAATGAAAAAATACCTTTGATGGTACTGTTTAATCCATATTTAATTTACCATTTCCTATTGAGTTGTTTATTGGATAATATACATGTTGAGGGAGAGGACATGTATGTGAATAAAACTCATATCTCTGGTATTTTGAACCTCAGCTTCTCCCATCCATCACAGAAATGACCTAAGGGTTTTCTTTAGGGTGTGTAACATTATTCACACAAGAAGGAATGGAGGCCAATGTTCTGTATATACTGTACAAATAGCACATAATGTTAGACAGTCAAAAGGTATATATTTTAAGAGTGATGAAACTGAATTTTAGAAAGACTAACTTATTCATGGTTATATCAGTAGAAAAAGTTGAAGCTGGAATTTGAATCCAAGTCTTCTCACTTCATGTGTGTGTGTGTGTGTGTGTGTGTGTGTTTTCCTAGAGGACATTTTTACAATCTCCCACCATGAATAATTGGCATTGGAACAATAACTTTGGCATTTCTTGCTCAAGCGTTCTCTATCTGATTTGTATTTGTAAAATGACTGTTGACCTGCTCACAGAAAAGCACCAATACACACAGCACAACATGGTGTTTGTGAGACTAAAAGAAGAAAACTTTTTGGCAGAATATCTCAGATTCCGTCCTAATGTACCTCAAGGGTGAATTTAGATTGGAAATGAATGTGCTGAGTTTTGTTCCATCTCTTTAATTCCATTTGGCATTTGTTATATTTAATGTGTTAGAGGTATAAAATACCTCCTTAGAACAAAAGTTCATTATGGTATTATCTATTTGTAGAGTCTGTGTAAGCAGAACAGCATCTCCTGGGCCATGTTTCGGAATTACTAAGTGATTGAACTGATTCCTACAAGCTCTTATCTTAAAGTATCCCCCATTTCTTTCAAAGCTGAAATAAGAAATGAAAACATACATGCTCACATAAAGAAGTAGCATCTAAATATGACCTAGATTTGTTGTCCTGGCATGAAGGGGTTAAAAGAACTAGTAAGCATAATCTTACTCCTTAAGAATGACCGGAAAAGGAAGCAGGGAATTGTCACATTCACATTTTAGGACAAAATCTCGCAGGTGTGGGGTAGAGAGACACTGAAACTACTACATATTGAACATCAACTCTGTTCCATCCCTGTTATTCAGTTTATAGTCATTATCTCAGTTAAACCACCTAAAGTGCTGGAACCTGGATAGTTATTGTCATCTCCATCTAACAAATAGAAGCTAAGGCTTTTTAGACGTTAACTTTGTCTAAAGTCACACAGAAAATAATAGAGGTTGAGTTTTAGATCATAGATTTGTCTAATATTAAAGTCTGTTCTCGTTCCAGTAAACTACTCTCTTTCCAGTTAAATTACTAAGTCCAGTAAGAATGATTGAAAGGTCTTTAAAATATAAGAGATTATAGAGAAAACCCTCTAAGATACTGGGGGCTGTTCTAGGGAATGTCTAAGTTTTTTCCAAATGGAGGATAATTTGATATATTTTCCTCCAAGAACTAAATAACTACCATTTGAAATTAGCACATTGTATGCAAACATCTGCTGCAAAATTAGCTTCCCAAAGAGCTTGAAAATAGCCTGTCAGATGTTTAGAGTAGATGACACCTCATATTCATTTTTACCCTATTGATGCAATTAGCTAACATCTTTTGTGAAAGAAGATATTGAGTAAAAGGAAGACCAATATCTATTGTACTAATGGCAGGTTATTTTTAGGTATTAAAATTCAACAGGACATTGTAAGAGCAGTACCCCCACTAACACCACTTTGCCTGTATATTTACTCTGAATGCTCTGTGGTAAGGGTCTATTTACATAGCAGTCCCAAATCTGTCTTATTGTAAAGGTTTGAATTTAGATGAGCATCTCCATAAACCAGAAAGAGAATGGAAATGTAAACCAGAAAGAAATGTAAAACATGAAGAAGTAAACTCAGCCTGAAGCCATATACTTCCTAGATCTGGAACTTAAAATAGTCCATGGTATCCTGATGTTCTGCTGTAGGAATTAAGAACATTTCATATAATGTGAACCAAAGTCATGCTTAATGCCAAAAAAAAAAAAAAAAAAAAAAAATCTGGACTTATTCCTTATCCACAGAAGTTGAAAAATCTGTGACCAACATTTTTCCCAGCTTTATAAGGATATGATTTACATATAGCATTATATTAGTTTAATGTGTACAAAAGCATGATTTGATATATATATATATATATATATGTATGATGAAATGATTATCACAATAAGTTTAGTTAACATCCATCACCTCACATAATTACAATTATTTTTCTTGTGAAGAAAACTTTTAAAATCTACTTTCTTAGCAACTTTCAAGTATACAGTTCAGTACTGTTAAATATGGTCACCATGTTGTATATTACATTCTTAGAACTTACATATCTTAACTGGAAGCTTATGCCCATTTTTCCCTCCTTTCACTCCCTGTCTTCTGCCTTTGGTAGTCACCAATTTGTACTCTGTTCCCATGAGTTTAGTTTTTTTAAGATTCTACATAGAAGTGAAATCATCCAGTATATGTATTTTTCTGACTTGTTTCACTTAGCATAATGCTCTCAAGGTCCATCTATGTTGATGCAAATGGTAGGATTTATTTACTTTTCTTTTTTATGGCTGAATAATATTCCATTATCTTTATAGCACGTTTTTCACAACCATCAATCCATCATTGGACACCCAGGGTGTTTCCATGTTTTGACTATTGTAAATTATGCTACTGTTGTAAATAATGAACGTGGGAGTACAGATACCTGTTTGAGATACTTATTTCATTCCCTTTGGATATATACCCAGAAGTGGAATTGCTAGATAATTCTACTTTTAATTTTTTGAGGAATCTCCATACTGTTTTCCAAAGTATCCCTACCTGTTTACATGCCCACCAGCAGTGTGCAGGGTTACCTTTTTTCCCTCACTGACACTTGTCCCTTTGATGATAGCCATCCTAACAGGAGTGAGTTGATGTCTCATTATGGTTTTAATTTGTATTTCCTGATAATTAGTGATGTTAAACACCTTTTTATGTACCTGGAAGGACTTGTATGTCTTCTTTGGAAACATGTCTGTTCAGTTCTTCTGCCCATTTTTAAAATCAGATTGTTTGGGTTTTTTTTGTTTTGTTTTGTTTTGTTGTTTTGCTGTTGAGTTGTATGAATTTTTGTATATTTTGGATATTAACTCCTTAGCAGATAATGTGTATTTTTTCACCTATTCAGTAGATTACATTTTCATTTTTTTTTATTGTTTTCTTTACTGTGCAGAAGTTCTTCAGCTTAATTTAGGTCTGTTTGTTTATTTTTGCTTTTGTTGCCTTTGGTTATGGTGTCAAAATAAAAAAAAATCATTGGCAAGACCAATGTCATGGAAGGTATCTGCTATGTTTTAATTGATTAATTAGTTAATTAAAATTTGTATTTATTTGTTTAATTCCAGTATAGTTAACAAACAGTGTTATATTGATTTCAGGTGTGTGATACAGTGATTCAACAATTCTATACATTACTCAGTGGTCCTCGCAACAAGTGTACAAAACTCTACTTCTCCTATGTCACACCCACTCCACTCTGGCAACCATCATTTTGTTCTCTATACTTAAGAATTTGTTTTTTGTTTGTCTCTTGTTTTCTTTGCTTGCTACATTTTCTTCCAGGAATTTTAGGGGTTTAGGTCTTACATTCAAGTCCTTCATCTATTTTGAATTAATTCTTCTGTGTAGTGTAAAATAGGGGTCCAGTTCTTTCTATTGGATGGTGATCTAGTTTTCCTGCTACCATTTATTGAAGACATTATTATTTCCCCATTGTGTGTTCTTGGCTTCTTTCTCATAACTTAATTGGCCATATAAGCATCAGTTTATTTCTGGACTCTCCATCTATGTCTCTGTTTTTATGCCAACAACATACTGTTCTGATTACTATAGTTTTGTAATCAGAAAATGTGATACCTCCACCTTTTTTTTCCTCAAGATTGCTTAGGCTGTTCAGGGTCTTTTTGTAGTTTTATACAAATTTTAGGATTGTTTATTCTATTCTGTATAATATGCCATTGGATTTTGATTAGGATTACACTGAGTCTATAGATTGGTTTGGGTACTATGAACATTTTAACAATATTAATTCCTCTAACACATGAGCATGAAATATGTCTCCATTTATTTGTGTCTTCTTCACTTTCTTTCATCAATATTTTATAGTTTTCTGTGATCTTCCACCTCCTTGGTTAAATTTATTCCTAGTAATGTTATTCCTTTAGATGCAATTATATATGGGATCATTTTATTAATTTCTCTTTCTGATATTAGAGATAGCCCAGGCTTTGGCAGACCAACAACCTTATTGTTAGATGCCACTGAGGTTTTATGGATGTTTGTTACATCCAGAAAAACAGAGAAATTGGTACTAGCAGTTGGGTAATGCTGTTATAGAAAACCTATGTGACAGGCTGTAAGGAACTACTATGGAAAACTGTGAAAAAGCGCCCTATATTATGTAATAGCAGATATCTGACAAAAATTATCACCATGGTTAACTTGGAAGACAGAAAATGTGAGTGAGTAGCTGAGCCTATTAGAAGGACATAATTTTTAGGGCCCTTTTCAGCAGTGGATAAGGGGAAACAAAGAAACAAATGTCCCCCAACCCCAGACAGTAGAGATAAGAGTCAGGAAGGACAATTGACTAGGAAGCTACTTCTCAACAGTGAGAAATGTGTGAATATTGGCTAACAGGGTTTCAGAATTGCTATGACCATTGATGCTCTGTGCTTCCCATTTAATTATTTTTGAATGGGAGTGTTAATTGCAGCTACTCTGTTCCTAACTAGACAAGAGTATTGTTATAGAATAGATTGCTGCTCAGAGAGGTGAAAGGATTAAAAGTAGGAAAAACTAATATAAAATATAGATGATGGACTCAGTGCCACAAATACAAATTTAATAGGAAGTACAGAATGAGTTAATAGAGGACATTGAAGAGAAGCACTATCTAAAGAAATAGTGATCAAATAATTTTCCTAAAATTTTTTATTCATGTCTAGTAGGTGTATAAATAGGCAAGATAATCTGAGATGATGTTTTGTGGTGTCTACTAAAATTCCACATATGCCTATTCTGTGACCTAGCAACTCCTCTTCTAGATATTTATGTATCAGAAATGTGGGCATATGCCAACCAAAAGACATGTACAGGAATGTTTATGGCAATTTTATTCATAATAACTAAAGTTGGAAACAGTGCAAAGAAATATCCATCCAAAGAATGTAAAATGAAAGAGAAGTATGTCCCTGAGTGGACTACTACATAGCAATAAAAAATAATTAATTACTCTTCCTTGAGCCAACACAGATGACTCTCAGAGATATAAAAGAGCAGAAGAAGGCATGCAGAAAATTGGTAGGATTATATTTACAATTGGCAATATTAATCTGCGATAGCACAAATTAGATTAGTGGTTGACACAGGCAGTAGACATTGACTAGGCATAATGGGCCTTCTGAAGTGTTGTGGACATGTGCCATAAGATAGATGTGGATGGTGTAACATGTAGGTGTTTATATATAAAATTCCGTAGAGGTATACACATAAAATTTGTATACTTGTATATGTTATACATCAATAAATAAATAGATATTTTCAGGATTGAGAATGGCATGATTTCTTTTTTTTTTAATTTTTTTAACGTTTTACTTATTTCTGAGAGAGAGAGAGAGAGAGAGAGAGAGAGAGAGACAGTGTGAGCAGAGGAGTGTCAGAAAGAGAGGGAGACACAGAATCTGAAACAGGCTCCCAGCTCTGAGCTGGCTGTCAGCACAGAGCCCGATCTGGGGCTTGAACCCACAAACTGTGAGATCATGACCTGAGCCGAAGTCGGACACTTAGCCGACTGAGCCACCCAGGCACCCCTGGCATGATTTCTTAAATCAGATGTTCTCACTCTTATATCTCTACTGTGTCGCCTGGGCCTCCAGCTTTCTGAATTAGTATTTTTCAGAAATGAAACCCATTTTCCTAAAGCGTGTCTGTTGGGGCCAGAGGGTGGTGGTAGAGGAGAAGACCTCACCAGGGCTACCAACTTTTTAGTATGAAATCTTTTCAAAATTCCCTTGCTTTTAGATCATTTATTTTCTTGTATCTTTTTTGGTCCTTGATGCCTTTAAGTCCTAAAGCTCTCAGAGCTGAGCAGAAAGACTACTGGCTCTTCTCACATGGTCACCTGGATTCAACTAATTAATTACATTCATCCATGTGCTGTCTGTCCATCTAAAATTCAGTGAAGCTTTCCATTTTCTGGAGCCTTCCTCTTTCCCATTCTCTCTGTCCCTCTGTGTGTATAATTGCGTTTTAGTGGAATTTGACAGAGAGATGTACAAATATTTGATCTGTAAATTCATTAGAACACTTAAACATCCAGACCCATGAGATACAGATATATAGGTTTGGATGACTTACATTTGGGAAACAGTCCACACCTTTTCACACAGAAGAAAGCCCAGGATGCTACCTTTCAGGACTCCCAACTCCCCAGGAACTGGGGAACCTCCCCTAAGATCGAGACTAACCAGAATAAAGAATTAGAAAAGATGATTTTAAGATTTTGCATTGCAAGGGCAAGGAGGTTAAAGTTTTGGCCTTTAATTTCTCCTTGATAATTTAATAATGCAAGAGAAACTGTATTGTGCAAAACTGGGTAGTGGAATATTTTTTGTTGATGAAAAATTTCAGGGTAATTTTGTGGAGTCATTAGTGTTCATTGCATAGCCTCTAGGGAGCTATATGCCACGGAGTGGTATGGAAACACTTGAAGTGGGAATTATAATAGTGAGATACCCATCTTGGGGTATAGGGTAGTCTTTGAGCTAACTTAATTAATATATGATGTAGACTCATTTCAGAATTTCAAATCAGAAAGGGCGAGAAGCCAAATACGAATTTCCCACCCTAGTCCCAAGAATATAGGCAAAAAGCAAAGTTATGTGTTAAAAAAGTGGCGAAGTTGGGAGCTGGTCTTCCTTGAGGGACACTGCTTTACCTTTAAGTTGTGGGGAAAAAAGAAACTGTAGACCGTGGGAAATTACGGACTTTGTGTGGGTTTAAATCTCAGCTCAGACACTTACTAACAGTGTGATCTTGGGCAAGTTACTTACTCTTTCTATGCTTCCAATTATTCATCATTTAAAAAGGAGATGTGTAGAGTTTTGGTAAATATTAAATATTTTAATAAATATAAAATTCTTAAAGTAGAGGGTAACATATTACAGGTCCTGTGTAAATACTATGCACATTTCAATTCTCTTTCCCTCTATATTTCTACCATGATCCTTTAGGAGATTTGGGACTGTGGCCTTGCCCCAAAGCAACCCCTTGGACAGATGAGCCTAGAAAAGGGCTTTATGTTGAAGAAACCAAGTCAATATTTCCCCATTCCTCTGAGCAGCCTGTCCTTAAGATGCAAGGATTCTGTTTCCCTTCCTGTGGCCTACTGTGCCCTGTTCTGGGAGGATACATTTTATTCCAGAGGAAATAATAACCAGCCACATGGCAAACTATATTCTCCAACTCAGTTTTACCAATAATGAGTTATATACTTTGATCACCCCTCTGTTTCACATCTGTGTCTGTCACCTATTCTTGGTGGTGGTGGAGTGGCATGGAGAGGGAGCGTGATTTGTCATCCATCACACTGCAATCTTCAAATAACATATTCATTTACTATTCTATTTATAATCTTTTTATGTTCTATAAGAGACAGTCTATAAGGAAAAAAAGAATATTTAATAGAATCTTTAATATATACATAGATTCAGATATTTTAAAATATCAGGAGATCATTAACATCACTGAAAGTCCAGACCAATTAAATATTAAAATATAACTTTGAACATCATGTCAGCGAGAGCCAAATACTAACTTCTCAGATTAACTTTCTGTTGTCATCTTATAAAGCAGGGCCAGGAAGAACCAAGGGAATAGATCATTGATCTGATGAAAAAGAAAGCACTATTGAAGTTAACCGTCACTACCTGATGTATAGTTTAAAAAATAAGTTGTTATCAACAAATCCTGAGGAACATAGTAGTTTGTTGTATAACACTGACATGTATGCTAGAATTCACTATATGATTTTGATTTTGTATATAGTAAAAAAAAAAACCTATATATGATTTCTGAATTAAATATAGTCAAAAATAAAATAAAACTTGCATTAAACTACATGGCTGTGCAAATAAAATAATTGCTACTTCAGGTTTTGGTGTCAAATAATGTCAAAAGACTTATAAAATTGAGGCACCTGGGTGGTCAATCAGTTAAGCCTCCGACTTCGGCTCAGGTCATGATCTCATTGCTCGAGGATTCAAGCCCTGCATCAGGCTCTGTGCTGACAGCTTGGAGCCTGGAGCCTGCTTCAGATTCTGTGTCTCCCTCTCTCTTTGCCCGTCCCCTATTGTCACTCTGTCTCTTGAAAATAAATAAACATTAAAACAATTTTTTTAAAAAGACTCATAAAATAATCTTTGCCTGTTATGTATACAGGCAAAAACAGGAAAACACCCAACTGCTCACCAATATTAGAATGGATAAGCAAATTGTATTTCATTCAGCCACTCAAATACTATTCGGCAATGAAATACTATACTGCTATAAAAAATAATTCAAGAAAAGGAAGTAAAAAATAATTAAGAAAATATATTGAAATGAGTCAAGAAAATTCAATTTTAGGAAATTATTTGGAAATGTACAGATAAATATGGGAGACACAGCAGGAAGACATCATTACAGCTGCCTGAAGGAGTCAGGACTAAAGAATGTGAAGGGCTAAGGCAACTAATTATAATTTTAAATACAGGCTATGTTTACCTTGGAGGACCCTAAAATACAGTAGTTTGGAACCATAAGAATGACCAGTAAGCTGAAACTGCTGAAAGCAATATCAGTAACTAATGAAAAAAAATCACAATTGTTCTTTAACCTAAAAAAATGTTGTCAAAATATTAAAATCTATCAGTTACACGTATGTAGGGAAATGGAAAAAAAGCTATTTAATAAATAAATATTTACTAATTATAACTTTATAAAATCATAGAATTTTTATTTAAAATATAATATATATCATGGCAATTATATTGGTATAATATAATTATGTTTATATAAAAGGATACATTTTCTAAATCATTTTATAATGAACCAATTAATTTAAAATATCCATGAAGTACTTTCTTAAATATTACACCACATACGTATTTATTGAGTACAGTGTGGTTTTTTTTTTTTTTAATGTTTTTTTTTTTTTTTTTGAGAGAGAGAGAGAGCATGAGCAGGAGAAGGGCAGAGAGAGAGGCAGACACAGAATCAGAAGCAGGCTCCAGGCCCTGATCTGTCAGCATGGAGCCCGATGTGGGGCTCGAACTCACAAACTACAAGATCATGACCTGAGCCAAAGTCGGATGCCTAACCGACTGAGCCACCCAGGCACCCCAAGTACACTGTGGTTTAAAATATTAGAAATCTTGTGAATTAAAATATTTTATTTCTTTGTAGAAAACGCATTGGGAGTAATTTGAACAGTGCTTGCTTTCTCTTCTCATCAGAGAACTTACAATATAGAGCAAGTATCTTTTCTAAGCTTTGACAGATTGTCACACTCCACTCTAATTTTGAATCAACTGGTAGCGTTTTATCCTTAATGCTTTCAGTCGTGAGAAAAATGCCTGAGTTCCCTTAATGTGAAGCTCTTCAGCAGCATCACTTCCTCTGGGAGGTCTCCATACTTTAGGTATCAGTTTCTCTCCTTATCAGTGATTAGATGCCAACCTTCACTCCGCTCCTCTGGCTGCAGAGCCAGAGGCTCTCGAAGAGTGTTGCATCAATCTTCCCATGGTCTGCTATTTCTTCTGTAACTCCATTTATGGTAGATTCAAGGTCCACTTCCAGCATTATCTCTTTTCACTGCTGTGCTACATTTTCATCTTTGTTAGTCCATTTCTTCTTTAGATTATCCATTTTTCTATAATACCATATGGTTTATCCCTGGGAGATGAGGAAGCAACCACTGCAAGCTTTGTTGTCTTTGTGTGAACGGAATAACAGATGCACAGAGATGAGTCACCAACAGATTTTGAAAGAAGTGACATGATTGGTCACTGACGATAACACGTACTTGTTATTTACGTATTGATTTCTGTACTCGAGCTAGCAGAAGAGTTTGTACTTTATGTAATTACTCGCAATTAATACACCATGGTAACGAAAGTTTGAACTCTGCTGTTGGGAGGCTGGTGTTGTTTAACTAAACCATGGAAACTTAACTACATAAATGTTCCCCTTGTATACTTTCTACATCTCTGTTTGATATGAACACATTTGGGGCTATCCTAGGTTATCAGTAGGTTCCTCCGCCTTTTTTGATTCATTTTAATTCATTTCTTTGTGAAGAAATGATTGAGGATATACAAAGGGAGAGAAGCTATTTTCTTCAAAACTTACAAAATGATTGAAGTTCCCATGTAATGAAATAAAGTAGAAATAGCCAGTAGAGGCAGAAAATGTTTCCTCTTATATGCTCCATGGCTGTACATGCTATTAAATAATAGCTTTTTGGATAAATAAAGAAAATATACCATGATCCAAAATCAGTTAGATTTTTCTTTTTTTTAAATTGTTTTTAATGTTTATTATTTTTGAGACAGAGAGAGGGAGAGCAAGCAGGGGAGGAGCAGAGAGAGAGAGAGAGAGAGACAGAATCAGAAGCAGGCTCTGAGCTGCCAGCACAGAGCCCGATGTGGGGCTCAAACCCACAAACCGTGAGATCATGACCAGAGCTAAAGTCAGCCGCTTAACTGATTGAGCCACCCAGGCACCCCTCAGTTAGATTTTTCTATTAATGAGAGCATCATGTCAGATCGGACAAGGAAATGTTGGCCCAATGGAGTAGTAAGGGACAGTACTCAGGGGTAGTAGATCTTGGTATTGACTTTCAAAATCATGCATTTACTTTTTTCAGTGAAAAGCAGAGTACTTACATTGAGGACACACTGATGTTGACTGTGTACATCTGATATAATTGCTCATTCTCCACATATAACTCTCATTTTCTTTTGCTTGTCTGTGTAGATTTCCCATGCTTTGGTCTAGATTTTTAAGAAAAATTTTAATATTTATTTATTTTTGAGAGACAGAGCAAAAACAGGGGAGGGGCAGAGAGAGAGGGAGACACAGAATATGAAGCAGGCTCCAGGCTCTGAGCTGTCAGCACAGAGCCTGATGCGGAGCTCAAATTCATGGACCACGCGATTGTGACCTGAGCCGAAGTCTGATGCTTAACCGACTGAGCCACCGAGGTGCCCTGCTTTGGTCTCGACTTTTACCTTAAGGTCAGCAGCATATGTTTGTGCTTTGATATTTCCTTAATTTCCAAAGAACTATTTGTGTGTGGTATATAATGAAAACGTGTCAGATCTGTGGTTCTGGTTTCTAATACAGCAACTACAATGCTATTTCTTTTTTTTTAATGAATTTTTAACGTATTATTTTTGAGAGAGAGAGAGAGAGAGAGAGAAAGAGAAAGAGAGAGAGAGAGAGAGAGAAATCCCATGAGCGGGGAAGGGGCAGATAGGGGAGGGGAGAGAAGATCTGAAGTAGACCCTATGTTAATAGCAGAGAGCCCGATGGGGAGCTCAAACTCACTAAATATGATATCATGACCCAGGGCAAAGCTTGACACTTAACCGACTGAGTCACCCAGGTGCCCCTACAGTGTCATTTCTTGATTCAAGTTCATAAGGACATGAGAATAGAGCACCTGCTCTATTCTCTCTCTTTATATATATATGTTATATATATATAACATAAGCCATCTGTAATATATCTGTATCTATTATCTATATATCCATATCTTCCCAATTCCTTTGGAAAATGAAGATTATATAATGATTGATTGGCACAGGGAGAGTATATTTATAATTAATCTTGCAACATTCTAGTGAACACCTTGTTTGGGAGCAGCAAGATCATAAGGCCAAACAGACACACATTTTGTGTACCTTGCTTTTGTCTTATAACTAAATTAAGACAGAATCTTAGCAGATTAGAGACAGAAACTTTGTTCTTTCTGAGCCTAAAGTAGAACTCCTATCTCATAATTTCCAACTAAGTCTTCTTTCTATTGTATTTTCTGAATTATTCGTTGTCATTTTTGAATACCCTCATTGATGAGACAAGAAAGCAGTTGTGTCTTTCGTCTACTGGTCTGTTTAAACATAGTGTCCTATTCAAAAGAAACGACAATCTCAGATGCAAAAATGACTGAAGAACTATTGGAATTCTAATTGGAGTTTGAATGAAAATCCTCCCTGGAGTTCCATTCACACACCGTGCAATGTTCATAATCCTTCTTTTTGCCGTTCTGTCTCCCCAGAGCTCCTCTAAGTAGAGATTGTCAATTGTGCCATCTCTCACTTTAACCATCCTCCACTTCAAAATCTGGCACACAAGGACCTCTGTATTTCTTATCACTCTGCTCTTTGCCTTATGAGTTTTTTCTTCTACAGAGAGTTCCTATGCCCTTCCCAATGCAAATCAGCCCAGTCTACCCCTTATGTCACTTTGCACAAAATCAGAAACGAATGCACGAAGAGTAAGGCACTTTCTGCATTGTTTTGCTTTTGCAAAGGGAAGAGAAGTTGATGAATGCTCAACATGGATGCCTTTTACTTACATGTATCTTTTTGACAATTCAGATCCTTTTCACATAATGAGGCAAAGTATACACCCATACATATATTATGATTCTATATTTTATTTGACGTTTTTGTATCTTCAAGTCTCTTCTTGCATCTCTTTATTCCTCAGTATCTACACCTATAACCAGTAGACCTGTGTGGAGAAAGGAAAGCCTGAATGAGTTCTGTAGAACAAGGTAAGATACAGATTCATACATAGGTGAACAGGATTTTATGTTTGGGTTTCTGTGTCTCTATTCTCAATCTGTTTATCCCTGTGTAGCTATATCTGTGTCCAGAAAGTAACAGGGTGGATGAAGACTGTAATAATAGTCACTTTGTTTATATTTATATAAATGACAATACTAAAGCCATTTTGTGTTGTTACTGAATATATCAAAAACAAACATAATTTATTCAAATGTATGGTTTGAGATAGACACGAAAAAAGGAATGATTGGTTTTATTGTTCAACCACCTCAATTCTCTTATTTTACATATAAGAAAATCATTCATTACATAAACATTTTTAAATTTGGGGTTCAGAATGATATTACTCTTATCCTACTATATCATAGTGTATTTAACTAAATTAGTGGCCATAAAAATATCACCCATATTACTGGCTCTTTTTAAGGAGGATAATGATAAGATGAAGACTATGTTTCTTCTCCTTGAATTTGGTTAGAGGCTCTAACTGCTGTGACACACACAGGGAACAAGTGATACTGTGTGACTTCTGAATCTAAGACTGTAAGGGGGTATAGTTTCCTCCTGGCTTTATTTTGTTACATACATCTTTGGATCCCTAAAGCTCCAAAGAAGTCTCACTATCCTGAAGCCACCATGCCAGAGAGACCATTTGGAGAGAACACAGAGATCCTTAACCACTGTTCTAGCTTTTCCCAACTCACTATTGAGTTTTCCCAACTCAAGCATCCATGTAAGAGATAACACTTCAAATGACCTCAACCTCCATGTGTAGAAATTAAAGAGCTGTGAACCAAGGAAGAAATCACAAGGGAAATTAGAAAACAGCTCAAGACAAATGAAACAAAAACATAAGATATCAACTTTTATGAAATGCAGCAAAGTCAGTGCTCAGAGGGAAATTAATAGCTGAGAATTCCTACATGAAAAAGAAGAGAGATCTAAAATCAATAACCTAACTTTATACCTTGGGGAAGTAGAAAAGGAAAGGAAAAGCAACATTCAAAGCTAGTAGAAGGAAGAAAATAATAAAGACTAGAGCAGACATAAATGAATAGAAAATAGAAAAACAACATAGGAAATTAACAAAACCAAAAGTTGACTCTGAAAAGATCAACACTCCTAAAACATTAATATACTTGGGAAAAAAGTGAAATATGCAGGAAAGGAGAAAGTAGAGAACAGAGTTAAATGGGAATAAGATGAGAAAAGAATCAAAGTGGAGGCCTTCACCTTCCCCAGAAGATTGAACATTTACTTGAGTCAATGGCAAAGGCTAAAAATTGGGTAGAAATGATAAAGCAATTGCCAAAGTATAGAAAAGGAAAGTTGACTGAAATCCCTTGATATACTAAGGAAAGTACAAGCCTGCAGCCATTCATAAAGAATGGAGAAGTAGAGTTAGTGATTGAACTGAATGAAAAAGCTTGGAGCAATAAGAAGCCAAGCAATGGCTAGAATCGCTAAGCACCAGCAAGAGTCCAGTTGAGGTTAGAGAACATGACTTTTGCCCTAAATTTAATTGACAAAATTATTTTTTTTATTTTTACTTTTCTTTTAGAGAGAGTGTTAGTGGAGAAGAGGGAGAAGGAGAGACAGAGACAGAAAGAGAAAGAATCCTAAGTAGGCTCCACACTTGACATGGAGCCTGATACAGGGCCTGATCCCACAACCCTTGGATCATGACCTGAGCTGAAATCAAGAGTCAGTCATTCAACCATCTGAGCCACCCAGGTGCCCCAATGAATTAATTTTTTATAAATGCTTAGGTATCTGCTCTCTATCAGACAGCTAGGTGCTTAATATTCAAAGTTGAATAAGTTAGTCTTCACCTTCAGGGTGAATAGGGCAAGGCGATATATATATTCAGGGCCCTTTCTACACCAGTGATTGACAAAAAGAATGAGCATTAGAAATCACCCCAATGGCTTATTAAAACAGATAGCTGGTGCCGTGGTCAGAGCTCTTCATTCAGGTGGTTTGGACTAGAGCCTAAGGATCTGTGTGTCTCATTCCACAAGGCTGCTACCTGGATGAACCTCATTTTGAGACACAGGGCTCTACAAACCCTGTCAGAAGTTGTGCCTGCTGGTGACATTCAAACTCTTTTTTATTCTCCATATTATCCTCCATATTCTTTGTCACGTTCCTCTGCTGTGTTCTCTGTCCCTCACTGGCCCACACTGCTTGTTTTATCTGTTTGGATACGGCATCAACCTCTCTTCACCTCTGGCCTCTGTGTGGATAATTGCACCTACTTGAGGCAGGAGAGGCAGGCCTGTTCTCATTTGAGAAATAAGGCAGCTGTAAATTTTAAGTGGCTTCTTCATGCTTGTGTACCCAATTATTGACCCAGCCGGGATTTAGAGCGTGTTTGTTACTCTGAGCCTCACATCCTTGTCAGAACCACACAGAGGTAGTCTTAGCCGAAGCTCTGAGAAGAGTGAACATCACAGAAAAGCAATAACTGAGGAGCAGAGGTGAGACTTTTGCGGCCCTCCCCTGATTTTCTTCTCTTTGGAGATAATAATTAAAGTATGACATTTGAGTGCAGCTGGAAGATGTTTCATAAAGTCAGGCAGACTTCTGGATTAGCAAGGTGATTGACAAATATTCCATGATTTGGGCTCTCTGAGAGGGCAGTAAAATACCTGCACAGACTTAAAAAGAAAACCTGTGACTTCAAAGACTGAAAGCCAAAAACAAAGTACTGGTAGATTCTGAGAGGAATTAACACTAACTTAAGATCTATAAATTGCCATAAAAACACTTTAATCTGCCGTTTATATTGATGGCATTGCTGCTCGAGAGGAAATCTTCTGCCTGGCATGAAGAACTGCATGGGGATGCCTCTTCCCACCTCTCCACTTTTCCATCTAGATAAGAAACCCCACGAGTTGTACCAAGGGAAGACCGAGGCAGTGGTCCCTCTGCCGCCTTACTAGCTCCCTGAGTTTTAATCTTGTCCCTTCCTGTGTATCCTCCCGTAATTGCCTCTTCCCACATCCATTCCCTTCTTTATTTTTTAATTAATTAATTTATTTATTTTGAGAGAGAGATGCTGTGAGTAGAGGAGGGACAGAGAGAGAGAATCCCAATCAGGCTCATCACTGTCAGTGCAGAACCCGATGTGGGGCTCAAACTCAAGAACCATGAGATCATAACCTGAGCTGAAACCAAGAGTTGGACCCTTAACTGACTGAGCTACCCAGGTGTGCCCCCCCCTCCACCCTGCATCCCTTCCAGTAGGAGAATTTCCCATATCAGAGCACACAGTTAAGGGCTGAAGAGAGCAGGCATTGAAGGCAGCAGCAGAATGGGCAGATGGGTCAGGACAGGAGAAGCCGAGCAGCCAGTGCTCCTTTGGAGGTGGTGGGAGAACAAAAGTTTCTAGACACTGAAAACCACAACTAGCTTCAGATCATTCCCAGAAATACTCTTTTCTTTATAAGAAGTAAAAAGAACATGCATCATGTGGTGGTTAATTTGATGTGTCGACCTAACTGAGCTATGAGACTGCCAGGTAGCTGATAAAACCTTACTTCTAGGTGTGTCTGTCTCCAGGGGAGATTAGCCTGTGTGAATCAGTAGACCGAGTAGAGGAGATCTGCTCTCACCAGTGTAAGCAGGGGTCATCCAGGCCCTCAAGGGAGGGTCACCAAAAGGTGGGGGAAAGGGGAATACTTTATTCTTGGCTCCTCTTGAGCTGGGACATCCATCTTCTCCTGACCTCTGACATGGAAACTCCTGGCTTTTGGATTCCAGAACTTGGACTAGTGCCATCCCTCTTAAGCCTTACGCCTTGGACTGGGAATTGTACCCTGGGGCTCCCCTGGTTCTCAGGCCTTCAGACTCATAGTGAAATATACCACCGGCTTTCCTACTTCTCCAGCTTGTTTATGGCATATTTGCAGACATTGAAGGACTTAGCCTCCATTATAATGTGAACCTATTCCCATTATAACTCTCCCCTTGTGTCTCTCTCTGTCTATCCTGTTAGTTGTGTTGCTCTACAGAACCCTGACTGATGCACACCAGGTCCAGGATACTCTTTCAGAATAGTTTTCACCCCAGTACAGTCTGACTCGGGGGTGTAGGTATCTAGTAGCTCTCTAGTTTGATACCTGCCAAGAGAATTCAAAAAACAACCGAGGAACAGTGATAATAATTAAGACGAAGCTTTTATCTTTCTTTTCATCTTTTTCTCTCTCTCAATAAACATTATGCTTTGCTAGAAGGTAGCTTTTATTTCAAGGATAACTGATAGAATGGATAACTACAATATCTGTACCCTGTACAGGGGAAAATAGAGTGCAAAGTTAACATACTTCCAAGAAAGTATTTCAAAATACAGACCTGAAATTTAGAATGCATCAGTTCTTGTGTTCTCAGTAAAATATAAGAGAATCTGACCTCTAAGATGTGAGAAATGAACAATGAATTGATAAGACTACAGTTTGGGATGAGAAAAAGCCTTGAGAGGCAGATATAAATAAAAAGCTGATGAAAATGATATGGTAGCTTACAATAAAATTAAAAATAAAAGGGCAGAATAAAACATGTAGAGAACAAATAAGGACAAAGAGGCAATGAGAAAATTAAATTAGTGATGAGCAAGATGAACTTGAGATATTCCTTAAGGAAATGCAGAGGAAACGGAGGAGATGAAACATATTATTAAAAAGTTGAAATACTTCCACTCTTGGCAGTATGACCAACAAGGTACTCTGAGAACTTCATCCCACTTCCCCAAAAATAGAATTATATTTTGGATAGGACACATTTAAAAATGTATTTCTGGGTTCACAATTCTACCCAGCCCTTTAAGAGTAAGGGGTTGTTTTGGGGAAGGGCAAGTAACAGAAAGTCCAAGAGCCAGGTTTGTGACAATGGCCTGTAGCACCATTACCATCAGGATTCTTGGCCTTGTGACACCTGAAAGGCCCAAGTTTGGGCCCAGGGTCCTACACTGAATCTAGCCATCCCATGTACTAGACTCTGGCTCCTGACAGAGGCAGAAGCAAACTTTCCCTGGAGGAAAAACATCCTGAATTAAGACCCACAGGACTCTTGAAAGAAAGAAAGAAAGAAAGAAAGAAAGAAAGAAAGAAAGAAAGAAAGAAAGAAAGAAAGAAAGGCAGGAAGGAGGGAGGGAGGGAGGGAAGGAAGGAAGGAAGGAAGGAAGAAAAACTAACAACAAGGAGTTTTGTTGTTGTTTTTTTAATGTTTTATTTATTTCTAGGAGAGAGAGAGAGAGACAGCGTGAGCACGGGAGGGTCAGAGAGAGAGGGAGTCACAGACTGAAACAGGCTCCAGGCTCTGAGCTGGCAGT
>NW_024081780.1:0-17593 GCF_003009895.1 Hyaena hyaena | reverse complement strand
AAAAAAAAAAAAAAAAAAAAAAAATTTAACAATAACGGGAACAAGAAGATCTTAAAAGCAGGCAAAGAGAAATGCTGGACTTAAAAAGAATGCAGTTAGACAGCAGGCTCAAAAGCAACAACAGAAGCCGGATGACAGTGAATTAATAGACTCGTGGTGTTTAGAGAAAATGACTGTCAAGTACAGTTGCATGCCTAGCAAGATAACCTTTTAAGGACAAATGAAAAATGAAGACATTGTAAGTGAAACAAACCTAAGAGTTTGCCAAGTAATGGAACTTCTCTAAAGGAACTTCTACATGGCAGTCAAGAAAACAGTCCAACAGAAGAATGGGCCAAACCATGAATAGACTTTTTACAAATGAGAACACACAAATGGTATATAAACATGTGAAAAGATACTCGAAAGTGTTATCAGACATATGTAAATTAGTAGCACAATGAGATATCATTTTAAACCAAGTAGATGGACAAAAATAGCAACTTCTGAAAGTGTCAAGAGGTGTGGATCAGCTTGAAGTTTTATAAATTGATAATAGGAATATAAATCTTTGAAAACAATTTGGTGCTACTTTATAAATGTGAATATTCACAATTACCTATGACCTAGCTATTACACTCTTAGATAAAACTCTAGAGAAACACTTGAAAGTGCATTAAAGAACACAGCTACAAAATGCTCATTGAAGCTCTAATCTTAGAAACTACAATCAATGTACTTTGTCTATTGTCAAGAGAATGGGTAAATAAAAATTTTACAGCACACAAAAGGTTATTATAGAGCAATGACAGTAAACTCTAGCTACATGTAACATAAAGAATTTTAGAAACATTACATCAAACAGGGAAAAATAAAGATAACAGAAATCTATCGGTTGATAGCATTTTTATAAATCTTAAAATTAAGCACAATTAATCAATAGACTGTCATGTATATGGATGTGCATACATATATGTATTTTACAATGATTTTAAAATGAAGAGGGATGAAAAAACAAAATGATACTGGCCCCTCCTTGGATAGAGATCCAAGAATGGATAAGCAGGGAGTGACCAGGGTGAATTGGGATTGCAGTGAAGGTAATGTTTTAGTTGTGGAGCAGAATGAAAAGATTGCTAGTATTTTGTATTGTGCTTTATAAATTACATTCATGTCATCCATAGGGTTGTTTTTGCATGACAACTATTAGATTAAAATATAAAGAAAAAATAAACATAAAAGAGAACAATTGAGAAATCTGTTTCATTTCAGATATAAATTACTGATAATTTGACTTCCTAAAGAACAGAAAAAAAACAACAACAACAAATGGAAGTGAAGCAGTAGCCACAATAGGAAACAAAACAAAACAAAAAATCCAGAACTGAAGAAAACCTGAGTCAGTTAAAATCATTGATAATAACATACTTTAATTTTTTTTTCTTAAAATGTGCCCCTCTAAACCATCATGGAAATGTGGTTCACATCCCCCAAAATAAAACAAAAAGAAAAGTAAGCAAAAATAGAGATTTCTTACAAAGAAAGAATTAAGATTCTGGATAGAACACAACTTTTACTTATTTCTAAGTTAGTATAAAGCGAAGGGAAAAGGATTACATGTTTAGCCTGACAGTCCATGGAAGGAAGATGAATGACTGAGAAGTATAGCAGGTTCCTAACAAAGGAAGAAAGAAAGAGCAGGCTGGCTTCAGATTTATCCTCTCCAATCAATAAAGGTAGGAAGACAATGAAGCAAATTTGTTAACAGAATTAAAATTTTAATAGTGGAAAATAGAAGCAATTCAAATGAACAGTGATAGAAAAATTATCAGATTTAGCTATATTCATACAAGGAATATTACCTATGTCCTCTAAGTAAAATTACAACTTGACCAGCACTCTTTAAACCTGTCGAGGTCATTAGGAACAAGGAACATCTGAGAAACTGTCTAGCCTCAAGAAGAACCTTAATCTCAAGCAATTATCAAAGATGTGAAAAAAAGATTTTCAAACATAATTGTTTATTTCAATACTATTCATATTAGTGGTAATATGCAGCAATCTAAGTATTTAGTAATAATAAAATATTGAAAAAATTTGATACATGCCTACTATGAAAGCACTATTCACTTATTATTAATCAAGTTTTACGACATGAATTAAATGAGATAAGAACATATCAAATAGTAAAGCTTTACAAAAGAATATACAGTATTATTTCTGTACCAGTCTGATCTCAGAATATGTGATAGGCCTATTTAAAAGTTTCTTTTTTTCTCACTTAAGTCCTCATGATGACCTGGATATAGCAAGTAAGACCATAGTGGCCATTTGACCTAACTAAGCTCTTTGCTAGCCAGTGGCCTTGGGTATAGTTGGGTACAAATTCTGGCTACTTTGTTTCTGTCTATTTTGATTTCCTTTATTCCTATAAAGGAAACTATTTAGAACAATTGGGTTCACTCTGTTAGAGAGTTGGAATTTTTAAATAAAGACTTGAGCAATTTTTAATAGATATGTAAGTCAAAAACAAAACAAAACAAAACAAAACAAAACAAAAAAACCACCTGGAAAACAGTCTTGATGTGGAAGACACCCAAGTGTCATATTAGTGATAGAGCTCAAGATCATGAAGTCACAGCATTTTGCTACTGAAACCTGTTAGGTATACCTGCTTTAGAGTTTGGATGACTTTGCCAATCACAATCTATATTCCTGTCTCCATAAGGACAAATGACTTTAGTATTTCTTGAGTCTACCTGCAATGTTGTTGTTGTTTTTCCCATATATATCCTTATACTAAATCTTACATTACTTGAGGTTATTTTGTTCTTTGTAACTGAACAGCCCAACTGATGTACTGCCCTGGTTTTGTAATTGTCTATTTTTGAATGATAAGTCTCTGTACACATATCCACACACACATTGAAGAAGAACTAAAATTTAATATACAAAAATCTTTACATATGTTTATTCAAATGTGTATTGAGTGGTACTCTGTGCCTCACAACATCCAAAGCAGGGGGATATAGCAGTGTGAACCAAACACCTGCCTTCCTGCAGCCTGTATCACCAGAGGATTCTGGCAGTAATTGTTGTTGAATGTTGGAGTTATAGGAGACTTTTACTTGTCTTATCTCTTTCCAAAATACACATTTTTACTTACTACAAATCAGTGTTAGTTGAAAATATAAGAAATAGGTCTTCTTTGAGATTCTGATTTCTGTCTCTCAGGGAAAATACACTAAGGGGAAACAAAACCCAGAGAACTGATGTGGGGTGGGTTTCTAAAATTTATTTTGTTTGTTTGTGTGTTTGATTTTTTCTTGGAATCAAGAAAGATTCGTTCCTCTTAAGAAAGGATTTGATTCCTCTGATGTAAAAAAAGGCAACAGGACTAGTTTAATAAGAACAACAGCCTGGTTTCTGAATTGTTCACTACATTCTGAGCCCTATTACAGCTTATACATGTATAGAAATTGCTTTTTTTTTTCAAAGCTTTTCCTTCTATTCTTCTTCCTACAACTTTGAGAGGCAGGCAGGGCAATATCATTATTTTGAGTCTGCGGAGACATCACAGGTTAAGAGAAGTTAAGTCACTTTCCCATAGTTGCACACTTCAAAAATGGCACAGCCCAGACCAGAACCTTTGTTTTCTTGCTGTAATTCTTCTTCCACCACACTGCATACACACACCTTGTCCTACTACTCGCCTTTGTTACTATTCATCTTCATTACCCTGTGGTGGGGAAAATTATAGTCACATTGTTAGAAATTACATTCTGATTAGTTTTTAGACTTCAGGCAGGCTCTCAGAATCGCTGAGTTATGGTGGACTAGAACAACAACACATTGAAAGGCCAGGCTTCCATCGGGAGCAGCAAAATATAACTTCATTCTTTCCTGTCTTTGTTCCTCTAAACCCATTATCTTGGCTCCAGTTTTTGCTTTCACTGCCCTTGAGCAGATCTAATAACTGTTCTACTCTCTTGGACATTAAAAAAAATCTTCTAGTCTCATTAATCACAAGAAAAGTCTTCATTTCCATAATTAAAAAGCTAAGTCCAGTGTAATCACAACTCTGAACTTCATGTTAAATATTCACCCCTCCCCAGTGTGATAGTATTGCTTCAAGCTTGGCAGCCTTCAGTGAAGAAACAGGATGTGCACCATAACTTTTCTAAGTCCTTGCCTTTTGCTACTTACGCTTCTAATGCTACCCTCCTTGCTCCCATGGGGTATTCTCACTGGCACCCAGCTGCAGATATAAGTGGGGCAATATGGAGTAAAATGGGGACAGAAAAGATCTTGCATGTGGTCCGATGTTGGGGTTCTCCGGGTTTAGTGGATGTTTAAACATGACTTTCCTCATGGTACTTTATGGATACCTTAGACGTTCTCCATTGGAAATATCTGTATCTCTCTCAGTATGGACAATGGCCCCTCCTCCAGCCAGAGACTGATGTGACCACTGAAGATAGTCCCCTTTGAATGTGCATCTTAGATTATACCTCAGCTTCTTTCTGCCGAGATAGCCTGTCCCTAGAAGGGATTCCTCTTGAATAATGTCCCTTTAAAATGATCTGTGCATCAACTCCCTCCTACATAGCTCTTTGCCTAGGCTTATCCAACACAAAGACACATTCTGTCTTGCTGCCATTGGAAGCTTAGTGGACACCTGTGGAGCCTTCTGTTTGCCTCTCCCACTAGCTCCAGTCACAACTCTTGCCTCTAAAGTTCTGAGACATGGGACAAAAATCTGTCTCTTCTCTTCCTTCCAACTTCAGGGGCTGTATACCTCAAGCTCCCTAAATTATCCTTTTAAATCCCTTTTCACTTGACTTAAATTGAGAATAAAATAACCCTTTTCCCTTTCTCCATGAGGGGTAGGGTGAGGGAAAATACCACAACTCTCAAAATTGGACCCCCCGCCAAAAAAAAAAATCCTCTCTAAGAACAATAATGACTTCTCCTCTATGCCTGGAGGCAGGTGAGCTTCACAAAACTGTTTGATACATCACTTTTGCAAGTCCATGAGTGGTCATGGTGTAATTAATAGTCCCTTATTGTTTTCTTTTGAATTGGGGGACTATCATAAAATCTAGACAAAGAGTTCTTATTTCCTGATATTTATGAGTTGAACTGAAAAGTTGAAGCTGTAGCACCCATGGGTTCTACATCAGGTTTTAGAAGCTGTCCCAGGGAAATTAGTGAACTCAGCAAAGCTCTCAAACAAAGCTGAAATCTCTTAACCTTTTTCCGTTTACATCAATTTGTCAAAATGACACCAATATTAGTAAGTGTTTCAGTATAATAATGTGAATATCTTTTAAAACAGAAGTGTACATCTCTAACCCTGCACACATCACCAACCACCTCTCCCCACATTTGCTCCTTCTCATTACCATCCGTCCAATAACGTAACTATAAGCAATGTTTAAACCAGTGGTTCTCAAACCTGGGCGTAGTACCTTGGGAGTTTTTAAAATATGGCAATGCCCAGTCCTCAGTCCTCACCCTAGACCAATGAAAGCAGAATCTCTGGAGATTGGAACTAGTCCTCAACAGCTTTAAAAGCTCCCCATCTGACTCTACGATGCATTTAAGGGTGAGAACTGCTGCTGTAAACTCTCAAATTGGGAAGCTGCTTAGAGCCAATCTACATTCAGTCTTTTTATATCCACATATGAGGAAGGATAAGCTACTTCTTCCTTAAGTGCTTCTGGTTCTGCTCTTGACTACTCCAAGCGAGATATGGGGTCAAGTTTCAGTAAAATACATAAGGCAGGGGTAGACGTAAAGAGGAGCCCAGCTACCTGGCTCCCTGGTGCTTTTGTCTTTTTACTTGGAGATTTGCTTTTGACCTCTGCAGGAAGACGGAGGGCAGAAACTAGGTTATTCTTCCTGAGTTTTTGCTAATGGAATATGAATGTCTTTCATGTCTGAGCCATCAAAAGCATCTATGCACTGGAGCCAGGTCATAACAACTCAAGAGAGGCAGCTGCTAAATTTTCAGGAATTTGGGAAGCCAGTTGTTATCACAGTGAAATTGACCATGATGGGAATATTTATCCCATAGAAATCAAATGCTACAAACCAGGGCTCCCTATCTTACCCTGAGAGAACCAGCTGACAAACATTTACCAGCAAAGCATGAGTTATTAGTATTGAAAGGGTGCTTCTCAGACTTTGTTCTTACTTTGAAGTTTGAGGCAAAGAATAGGAGGCTTTGAAGCTGGAAGTTTCCTTTCCTCAACAAACCTACTAGAAATTACTTCCTCAATACAGTTTTATAGAATGAGAACAGAGGGAAACAGCCATTCTAATAAAGTGTGTACTTGCTTATGTAGATCTAGCAAAGTGTATTTATCATAATAAAGATAGAAATGTACTGTAGGTATTTCTCAACTTATTAAACTTAATTGGGACCCTTGCAACAGTTCAGCTCTACTAATTAGTATCCACTTTCTGTTTATAAACCTATGCATGAGGAAGCAGTGTTTTTGTTTTTATAAATGCCATGTTTATGCCTTTAGTTGATGTGGGGATATGTTCGGGTAATTTAAAAAATTGAGTAAATTATGGATAAATACCATCCTTCTTTCTCTGTAGAGTCAGAATTCATTTTAAGGGGGAAATATTTTACACAGGGTTATATTAATTTGCAAGAACATATCACCATCACAAACACAAGGTGACACACAAAGAAAACTGTGATGGAAAACCCTGAGATAGCTGATTTTTTTAAAAATTTACTGTCTCCGTATTTTCTCTTCCATCAAATAAACTAAAAACATAACCTTATCTTATATAACACAAATTCTTGGGACTCCTGGGTGGCTCAGCCAGTTGGGCATCCAACTCTTGAATTTGGCTCAGGTCATGACCCCCAGGATCATGGGATTGAGCCCTGCATTGGACTCCATGCACAGAAAGATTTTCTCTCTCTTTATCCTGCTCTGCATCCCCCCACCTCCTGCCATTCTCCCCTACTTGTGCTCTTTCTCTGTAAAATTAAAATAAAAACAAACAAACAAATAAATAACACAAATACTCAATGAAGCCAAAAAGCCAGGTAGTGTCAGCTGTTTAATGTGTAGCTAATGTTAACTATTACACATACTAGTGACAGGTACTAAATAGATGATAGATAGAATCCCTGACCTTGACTTTATTAAACTTGAATGCTATATAACTCCTATGATTTCTCGCATCCAGCAAACTTCGAGCAGCTGCTATGTCCATGTCTTTCTGCCCACATCTTCCACTCTGCCTGACAAACCTACGCCTTCTGTCTCTACATGTCCCATATGTTCAGTTTCCAAAGGACAAGCCAATGATCCCCATTTTACTGGCCCCCTCTTCTCAACTAGTGCTCTGTGGTTCAGGACTCGATTTTTACTATACCTCCACATCTTTTATTCCACTTTCCAAGCCCAATTAAAATTTATGTTTTGTGTGTGATCTCCCATTCCTTCAAAGACTGATGCTGTGATACCTACATTTATACTTCCTGGAGCAATATCTAATCCAAAATACCCATCTAAAGGCTGGGAAAATTTTAAATGTTGATTTATTTATTTTGAGAGAGAGGGAGAGGAAGAGAGAGAATCCCAAGCAGGCTCCATGCTATTGGCATAGAGCCCAATGTGGGGCTTGAGCCCACAAAGTGTGAGATCATGACCCAAGCCTAAATCAAGAGTTGGACACCTAACCAACTAACCACCCAGGCATCCCAAGACTGAAAATTTCAAACAAAGGCAGAGGAGAATGTTGGAAGAATTTGAGAGCAAATGTAGCAGCACCCATAACATCATATCCAATGTGGAGAAAGGCCTCTCACGTTTCTCTAAGGGAAATCCTTGGTAAATAGCAAGAATGGCAGGATCTTTGGTAAGATTAACTATTTCTGGTAAATATTTTTCCAGTTTATATAAAATGCTTCTGTAGCAGTATGTTCAGCTCTTGAGCTTGGAACTGACTACCGAGAGAAGCTGGGATCACGTTAGGTTACCTCACCCAGTCTTCACTCAGCACAAGCAAGCATCAAACTGTGCTTCGAAACCTTTTCGAGGTTTGGGTATTGTTGTTTTTCTTTTCTTTTTTAATTGTGCTTTCAGCTGATGTAATATCCAATCCCATCTGATTTAGAGAAACTCATTAATAATATGAAAAAATTATGAGGATATAGTAAATGAATTAGTAAAAAAAATGTTGGTAAGTGTTCTTTGTGATAGCTTAAAAATACACAGAGGGAGCAGATGTTAGCTGTGATTGGTGATGGTGAGTGATGCGTATTCTCTCTATTTTGTTTCTAAATGTTAACACAGAATGCATGCATAAGCATCATTTTTGTTTAAAATATATTCTTTGGAGAGAAATTTCTGAACATGGACTCTTCATAATCCATTTAGCTAACAGGATTTGTAAAATGAGTCAAAATTATTCATACAAAGGACAAGCTGAGCTTTACGAATCAGCAGAACTTTTGACATCTGGAATTTTTCCTATCAGCTCGTTAATACCTGTTATTCTTTTTAACAAAGGACCAGTTATTTTGTTCTCTATTTAGAGCAGCTAATGTCCAGTAATAATCCCACAGAGAGTCAAATAATAAATACCACATTCATGCTGAGGAATAAAGGGTCTATCCTGAGTGCTAGAAGGAATTGAGTTCCTCTTAGTCCCTCTCTGTAAGGGACTCCGTAAATGCCGTAAGACATTTAACCAAATAGAGGATTTCCATTCTCAGTAAGTTAGTAAGTATCACAAGCAGTACTTCAAAATATAAACCAAGAAAGAATTCATGTTTCCTTCCCTTTACGTTCCCCATTTCTCAATTCCCAAATACCTGGATACAGGTTTTAGTTCCAAACAGCCATATATCTTAAGTATGTATGTATACATGTATGTGTGTATATACATGTATGTATGTATGTATTTGCTTGTGCAACTGCCACCCAGTTATCTTTGCGGAACTCTTGTCTCTCTTGTAAAAATTTTAACTATGATGTTCCATCTGCTATCACTGAACTAGAATGCCCCCCAAATGTAAAGTGAGTCCCACTGGGAATTGCTTCAAAGAATTATTTTCCTAATAAACAGCAAATCATGAAATGGGTTTTGACTTCTTCCAGTTAGCAACAGCAACAGCAACAACAAAAAAAGGTAGAAGAGAGACAGTAAAGTGAGACAAAAATTTACTCAGCTTGTTTTGTAGTCATTTCTTTTTTTTCCCTAAGTTTTTAGATGTTTTATTTATTTCTGAGAGAGAGAGAGAGAGAGACAGTGAAAGCAGGGGAGGGTCAGAGAGAGAGTGAGACACAGAATCTGAAACAGGATCCAGGCTCTGAGCTAGCTGTCAGCAGAGAGCCCGATGTGGGGCTCGAACCCACAAACCGCAAGATCATGATCTGAGCCGAAGTTGGATGCTTAACCGACTGAACCACCCAGGCACCCTGCTTTGTAGCCATTTCTAAATCCTCTTATTTTTTATCCATTGAGTGAAAGTGGCTGTTGAAGGAGCCATAAGACTTTACACTGCAAGGCAGAGTAGCCTGAAGTTTTTCTGGGGTCATGGCTGGACAGAGAAAAACATAGGGGAGCTGCCACATTTCTGTTTCTTTTTATGAAGGATCTCAGAGTACTTAAAAGCTTCACCTGTTAAAGTATTTCCTCATACAGTATTATTTTCTTTCATAGTTTATTGTCAAGTTGGATTCCATATAACACCCAGTGCTCATCCCAACAAGTGCCCTTCTCCATGCCCATCACCCCCCCTTCCCCTCTCCTCCACCCTCATCAGCCCTCAGTTTGTTTTCAGTATTCAAGAGTCTCTCATCATTTGCCTCCATTCCTCTCCCCAACTATTTTTCCCCTTCTCCTCCCCCATGGTCCTCCATTAAGTTTCTCCTAATCGCCCAATAAGTGGAAGCATATGGTATCTGTCTCTCTCTGCCTGACTTATTTCGCTTAGCATAACACCCTCAAGTTCCAACCACATTGCTACAAATGGCCAGATTCCATTCTTTCTCATTGCCATGTAGTATTCCATCATATAGATAAACCACATCTTCTTGATCCATTTGTCAGTTGATGGATATAACTAGGATGTTTTGCCTGCCAATGTGTTTGACAGAAAGGGAAGTGTTCCTTCCCCCTTTTGTAGGAAAGCAGTAGAACAACTTGGAATGCTTCAGCTATGTAGACCATTTATTCATATATATATATATATGTATAGTCCCTCACAGTTGAGTTTCCTGCCTGGTGGAAGTGACAAATATCAATAAACAATCATACAAACAAATGCACAATTACAACTATGACTTGGACTATGGAGAAGTGGTACACAATATACTTAAAAAAGGATTTGTTTTAATGATGTGTGCCAACATGAGACTGAAATGCTTAATCTGAGATCTGAAGGGTGAATGAGAGATTACTACACTTGAATGAGAGTTAAGAGCTTTAATTAAAGTCAGAGGAAAAACCTCTGTAACCTGGTGCAAACACCCTGTGGTAGGAGGGAGCATCCAAGGCATTGGGGGCTAGAAGACAGCCATCCTCCCTGAGGCAGGAAAAATTAACATGACAAAGGTCCATATTTTGTCATGTAAACACATGTTAAAGATTTTTTGTAATTTTTATTTTGAAATAATTTTATGTTAATAGGTGAGTTTTAAAGATAATATTAAGAGTTTCCACATTCCTTTTGTTCAGGCTTCCGTAGCATTAACCTCTTACATCGCCAAAACTAAGAATTTAACATTGGTACAATATGATTAACTAAACTACAGATTTTACTCAGATTTTACGAATTTCTCCACTAGTGGCCTCTGTCTAGTTTAAGATGCTGTATTGCATTTAATTATCATGTGTACTTAGTATCTTCTGATCTGTGATATTTTCTTAGTTTTTCTTCTCCTTTCATTATACCGATACCTTTAAAGAGGACTAGTCAGGTATCTTGTAGAGTTCCTTTCATGTAGTTTGTCTCATTGGAATGAGCTTATGGATTTGGAGGAAGCATACTCCAGGAGTGGTCTCCTATCATTGTACCTTATCAGGAAGTACATGGTATCAGTAGGACATGGTACTGATGATATTGACTTTTATCATTTTGTTAATGTAGAGTCTGTGAGATTTCTTTACTAGATTTCTCTGCTTTTTCCTTCCCATACTCTATTCATTAAAAGTGAGTCATTAAGTCCAGCCAAGGAAGGAGAATGAACCTCCATGTCCTGAGGGCATGAATATCAGATAATTTGTGGGCCACTATTAGAACCACCACAAGAATGAATTTGTATTTGTGGGAGATACTTTGAAGATATGCAAATATCCTATGTTTTGTGAAGTTTCACCCACAAATTTTACTGCCCATTAGTGGGTCATGCCTGGAGCAATTATCACTGCAGTGAATTTCTACTTACCTCATTTTTTTCTATATCTAATATTTGGAATTCTATGGTAAGGAAGATTTGCTCCTTATCCATTTATTTACTTATTTAATTATATCTGTGTAGACTCAAACATATGTATTTAAAATAGAAATATCCATAATTATATTTAGAGATTTCATCAGCTCTCTCTCAAAAATGGACAAATCAAGAACACAGACAATTAGTAAAAATAAAGATACAGGGAACAACAACAGGCTGTCAAGCAAACAGACCTGAATGTTGTAAAATATTGCACTCATCGTTTTTACAAGTACACACAAAAAATTTACTAAGATATATCATGATATTGGCCATAAAACAAAGGTCAGCAAATAAGGAGTGAGTGAAAGAATACAAAGCGTGTTCTTTGACTACAAGATAATTAAATTGTAAATTGATAACAGAAAGATACCTGGGACCTACCAAATAATTTAGAAAATAAGCAACTCATTTTATATACCTTATAGGTAAAAAAAGAAATCAAAAGTTATAATAAAAAGATATTGAATGCCGTAAAAATCACATAACATCTTAAAATAGGTTGAATGTAGCTAATGCAGTGCTTCTATCCAGTGAAACTTGAGAAAAATCCACTTTCACACCAATCTCCTCGTTAAGCACAAGATGATACCAAAGAAATCTGAAGGCAGGAGTGTACAGAAAGTAATCATAGCACCAAGACCCCAAACAGCTCATTTGCCTAAATTAACTCAACCCTCCACAGTGAAGGTCTAGCAGCAGAAGAAGCATGCAAATCTCAGGCATACATATGAATTATCACAGTTCTAGTATTCTATAAACTATGATCAGGAACTAGTCAAGAGTTGTGAAACCTCAAAACAATGTAGATAGAGACAATACATGGTCAAGAGACAAAGCAGTCAACACAACTAGATTAAGAAATGATCAGGACTTTGGAATTTTAGGCAGGCATTAAAAAAATATCTATGATGAATGTGTTCAAGTCTCTTGTGGAGGAAATTGACAAAACACAGTAATATGAAGCATTTCAACAAAGAGATGGAAACCATAAGAAAAAAATCAAAAGGAAATACTAAAAGTAAAAGCCAGAGTAACAGTAAGGAAAAATAACTTTGAAAGACTCAACACTACACTCACACAATGAAAAGAAGAATCAGTGATTTTAAATATTTTCCAACAGAAATTATCCAAATTGTAACAAAAATGGAAATAAAGAAAAACAGAGCAAGCATCTCAGTCTGTGAGACAATATCACATGGTTTACCAAATGTGTAACTCTTCCCCCCACCCACAAAGGGACAGAATGAATATTTGAAGACATAATGGTTGAGAATTTTCTAAAAATAGCAAAGTACATGAAATTATAAATACAGGGAATTTTGAGAATGCCAAACACAATAAATTCCAAAGGAAGTAAAATACACATATGCACACCTAGATACATCACATTTCAAAAACTCAAAACCAGAAATAAAGAGAATATCTTGAATATAGAGGACAAAAAGATACATGATATACACAGAAAATAATCAGAATTGCAACAGACTTACTATCAAAAATTTTGCAAGCCCCCCAAAAAGGATCACCATGCTTAATGCACTAAAGGTAAAATGATATCAACCCCAAATTTTATTCATAGTAAAAATACCTTTAACAAGTAAAATAGAAATATTTTTAGACAAACAAAAGTAAAGAATTTATTGCCAGCAGATCTGCACTATAAGAAATGTATTTAAAAATGGTCTTCCTGAAGGCTAAATGTGATAAAAGGTCAAAAGCTTAGATCTACATAAAGAAAAATTCCTAGAAATGGTTAATAGAAATGTAAATGTAAAAGATTTTTAAAAAACGCTTAATTCTCTGAACAATAACTCACTGCTACCATATCAATAATAGCAATGTATTTGGATTGATAACTATGAAGAGATAACAAAGATGACAACAATAAGCGTAAAAATAGGAGGGGTCAACTTAACTATAATTTGTAAGATTCTTATGCTACATGCTAGGCCAAGTGATACTGGCTGAAGATAGGTTGTAATTAAAGATACAGGGGCGCCTGGGTGGCTTAGTCGGTTAAGCGTCCGACTTTCGCTTAGGTCATGATCTCGCGGTTCGTGGGTTCGAGCCCCGCGTCGGGCTCTGTGCTGACTGCCAGCTCAGAGCCTGGAGCCTGTTTCAGAGTTTGTCACTCCCTCTCTCTCTGACCCTCCCCTGCTCACGCTGTCTTTCTCTCTCTCTCCTAGAAATAAATAAAACATTAAAAAAAAGATACATAGTGGTGTTTTTTCAAGTCTATTTATTTATTTAAGAGAAACAGAGAGAGCACAAACCAATGGGGAAGGGCAGAGAGACAGAATCCCAAGTAGGCTCTCTATATACCATCAGCACAGAGCCCAATGCAGGATTGGAACTCACAAAACCATGAGATCATGACCTGAGCCAAAATCAAGAGTTGGATGTTTAACTACCACCCAGGTGCCCCCAATGTTGCATGTTGTAAATCTTAAGACAACCCTTAAATTTTCGAGAGGAATTATAATCTAATGATGGAGATTAAATACAATGTTATAAATATAAAATTAATTTAAAAGCTGCCAAGACAATCTGGAAGAAACAGATAAATTCCTAGAAACATATAAACTACCGAAACTGAAATAGGAAGAAATAGAAAACTTTTAACAGACTAATAACCAGTGAAGAAATGGAATCAGTAATCACAAATCTCCCAAACACAGAAGTCCAGGGCCAGATGGCTTCCCAGGGGAATTCTACCAAACATTTATTTATTTATTTATTTATTTATTTATTTATATAAATTTTTAAAAATGTTTTTTATTTATTTCTGAGAGAGAGAGACAGTGTGAGCAGGGGAGGGTCAGAGAGAGGGAGACACAGAATCTGAAACAGGCTCCAGGCTCTGGGCTAGCTGTCAGCACAGAGCTGGACGCAGGGTTCGAACCCACAAACTCTGAGATCATGGCCTGAGCTGAAGTTGGATGCTTAACCAGCTAAGCCACCCAGGCACCTCTCTACCAAACATTTAAGAAGAGTTAACCAATTCTCAGTCTTCCGAAGAATAAAAATGGAAGGAAAACCTCCATACTCATTCTACAAGGCCACCATTACCTTGATTCCAAAACCAAAGACCACAATGAAAGGGAATTACATGCCAATATCCCTGATAAACATGGATGCAAAAATTCGTAACAAAATAGTAGCAAATAGAATTCAACAGGACTTTAAAATAATCATTGACCAGGATCAAATGGGACTTATTCCTGGGCTGCAAGAGTAGTTTAATATTCACAAATTAGTAAATTTGATACAGCCCATTAATAAAAGATAAGAACCATATGATCCTCTTAATAGATAGAAAAACCATCTGACAAAGTACAGCATCTATTATTGATAGAAACCCTCAACAAAGTAGGAATAGAGAAAACATATCTCAACATCATAAAGACCATATAAAAAAGACCCAAAGCTAATATAATCCTCAATGGGGAAAACCTGAGAGCTTTTCCTCTATGGTCAGGCACAAGACAGGGATGTCCACTCTTGCCATTATTGTTAAAATAGTACTAGAAGTCCTAGCCTCAACAATCAGACAACAAAAAGAAATAAAAGGCATACAAATCAGCAAGGAAGAAGTCAAACTTTCACTGTGCACAGATGACATGATACCCTATGTAGAAAACCTGAAAGACTCCACCAAAAAAATTGCTAGCACTGATACACAAATTCAGTAGTCACAGATACAAAATCAGTGTACAGAAATCTGTGGCATTTCTATACACCAAAAGGCAGCAGAAAGAGAAATCAAGGAATGGATTCCATTTACCTGAGGCTACCTAGAAGTAAACCTAACTAAAGAGGTGAAACATCTGTACTCTGAAAACCTTAAAATAGTTATAAAAGAAATTGAAGATGACACAAAGAAATGGAAAAACATTCCATGCTCATGGGTTGGAAGAACAAATATTGTTAAAATGTCTATACTACCCAAAGTGATTTATACATTTAATGCAATCCCTATAAAAATACTGATAGCATTTTTCACAGAGCTAGAACAAAAGATTCTAAAATTTATATGGAACCACAAAAGATCCCAAATATCCAAAACAATCTTGAAAAAAGAAAAGCAAAGGGAGGCATCAAAATTCTGGACTTGAAGAGCTGTGCTACAAAGTTATAATCGTCAAGACAGTATGACACTGGCACAAAAACAGATCAGTGTAACAGAATAGAAAACCCAGAAATGGACCCACAACTATATGTTGAACTTCTCTTTGACAAAGCAGGACAGAGTATCTATCAAGTGGATAAAAGACAACCTCTTCAACAAATGGTGATGGGAAAAATGGACATTCACATGCAGAAGAATGAAACTAGACCACTTTATTACACCATACACAAAAATAAATTCAAAATGGATGAAAGACCTACCTGCGAGACAGGAAACTATCAAAATCCTAGAGGAGAACACAGGCAGCAACCTCTTTGACCTTGGCCATAGCAACTTCTTACTAGATACGTGTCTGGTGGCAAAGGAAACAAAAGCAAACATGAAATACTGGGACTTCATCAGGATAAAAAGCTTCCGTGCAGCAAAGGAAACTATCAACAAAACTAAAAGGTAACCTTCAGATTTGGGGACGATATTTGCAAATGACATATCTGATAAAGGGTGAGTATCTAAAAGCTACAGAGAACTCCTCAAACTCAACACCCCAAAAAATCCCAAATAACCCAGTTAAGAAATGGGCAGAAGACATGAATAGACAGTATTTCAAAGGAGACATACAGAAGGCTAACAGGCACATGAAAAGATGCCCACATCACTCATCATCATGGAAATACAAATCAAAACTATAATGAGCTGTCACCTCACATCTATCAGAATGGCTAAAATTAAGAATACAGGAAACAACAGGTATTGACAAGGATGCAGAGAAAGGGGAACTCTTTTACACTCTTGGTAGGAATACGAACCAGTGCAGCCACTCTGGAAAACAGAATGGAGGTTCCTTAAAAAGTTAAAAATAAAACTATCCTATGATCCAGCGATTGCACTACTAGGTATTTACCCTATGTATAAAAAATGCTGATTCAAAGGACACATACACTGGATGTTTATAGCAGCCTTATCAACAAAACCCAAATTATGGAAAGAGCAAAAACTGTCTGTCGACTGATGAATGGGTAAAGAACTGGTGTTTATAAAAGCAATGGAATATTAGCCGCAGAAATCTTGCCATTTTTTCCCCAGAGTATTTGGGAGATTCAGTAATGTCCACATTGTATAGAACAGGGTTTATTCTTCTTATTGCTGAATATTCATTATTGGATATTTCACAGTTTTTAAATCTTGCATTTAATAGTTTGGGAAACATTTTTGAAAGAGAAAGAGGAAGGTGGACGAAGAATCACACAGCACCTTGGACACTTGTTTGCCAAGCCCTGTGCTCAGCAGTTTATATGCCCTATGGCATCAGTCCTCACAAGGAACCTATAAAGTAGGCACTCTTCTTATCCCATATTTACAGATGAAATAACTGAGGCACAGGCACATATAAAATACTTGTCCAATACCATATTGCTAATAAGCGCATGATCCTGGATTTCAACATTTATGACATTTATTCAGTACTCCCAATCTTGATAATCATGGAATATTTCTTCTTCATCTACCTCCAAAAGTGTGGAAAACGATTTCCTTCAACATTAACCAGCATTGTAGTGACAAACAATTTTGTAAAATTTCTAACTGCTATACTTGTAAAATCAAACCTTATACTGATAGCAGACATCATAATTTCAATCTGCAGAGTAAAACCACAGTTTTCAAATGTATCCAAAAACACCTTGAGGTTATTTGATGTCATTTTCAGAGAACTTTTTTCTCCCTTTTTTCTGTTTTCCTTTTCTCTTTTACCTGTTTGTATCAGATGCCTCCTGATTCTTACAACTTGGAACTTCTGTAAAATTCCAGGGGAAGAGGAATCCACAGTTGGTTCAATATTGATATCTAAACTAGGATTGCCAGAGTTAGTAAATAAAAATCTAAGAATACCCAGTTAAATTAGAGCTTCAGGTAAACAGTGACACCGTTTAAAATGTACTTAAACCTCTGTGAAGTTTTGGGGACAATTTATAAAAACAATTGTTCATCTTAAATTCATCTTTTTTTT